>NW_007248535.1:0-33555 GCF_000164805.1 Carlito syrichta
CCTTGCACATTCTAGCTAGTTGTTTTATTTATCAAGGGAAATGTTTTTCAAGCCTAAGCACGCATTCCTTTAAGGCCAAAAGGAGTCCTTCAATAGGATCCATGGGGCTCTGCCTCCAGCATGGCCGCTTCCCACTGGGGCTCTGCTCCCAGTCAGCGTTTTTCCCATTTTCAGGTCCCTTTTACCTTACTTTTACTAGTGATTGCGGCTCCCAGCAGGTCCTGTTTCAATGTTCTTCATGTGGTCAGTCTGTTTTCCCATCACCATTTACTGAATAGGTTCTCCTCTCCACAGTGGTTGTTGTTGGAGGCTTTGTCAAAGATAATTTGGTTGAGAAATTGAGGTTTTGCTTCCAAAATCTCTGTCCCATTCCATTGGTCTATAATCCTGTTCTTCTTCCAATGCCAGGCTGTTTTGATTACTGTAGCCTTATAGTAAAGTTTGTAGTCTGGAAGTCTGATACCTGATCTTGGAGTACATATCATGTATTAATGAGTAGAATGTATATTCTGTGGTTGTTGGGTGGAGTATTCCGTAGGTATCCACTAAGTCCATTTGGTCAAACTTCAAGTTGAAGTTCTGGATCTCTTTGTTGATTTTTTGCAATGATCTATCTAGGGTTGTTAGTAGGGTATTTTAAGTCCCCAGTTATGATAGTGTTAGAGTCAACACTATCTCTCTTTAGTTTACTTAGTAGCTGCTTTATAAAAGCTTGTGCTCCTTTGTTGAGTTCATATATGTTTAGGATGAATGTTTCTTGTTGTTGGATCAAACCTTTTATCATTATGTAGTATTCTTCCTTATCTTTTTAAATTTTTGTGTTAAAGGTTGTTTTGTCATTTTAAGATCATAACTTCTGTCTTCTTTTGTAATCCTTTCATCTGGAAGTTCATTTTCCATCCTCTATTTTTGAATGTGTAAGTGACCTTTGTGGTGAGATGAATTTCCTGGAGACAGAAAATTTCTGGGTCATGTTTTTTAATCCAGTTTTCTATTCTATGTCTTTTCAGTGATGCATTTAGTCTGGCCACAATAAGGCTGATTATTGAAATGTGAGAGTTTGTCCCTGTCATAATGCTCTTATAAAGTTGTTTTGTTTTCATTTAGCTTTTGTGTTCATATATGTGTGCATTTTCATTTTTGTGGGTATGCTGCATATTCTACTGCATCTGTGTTTGTTTGTGATCTTGTGAAGTATATGGTATTTCTTTTGTTTCTTTTTTCTTCTCTGCACTTCACCTTTTTAAGTGTCTCCTGTAGAGCTGGTCTCAAAGTAGCATATTCTCTTAGGGATTAAATGTCTGGGAAGGATTTTAATTCTTCCTCACTGATGAAGCTTAGATTGACTGGATAGGAAACTCTTGTTGAAATTGTTTCTCTCAGCCGGGCTTGGTGGCTCAGCCTGTAATCCCGTGCCTTTGGGAGGCTGAGGTGAGAGGATTGCCTGAGCCCATGAGTTCGAGACCCGCCTAGGCAGCAAGACCTCATCTCTACAATAAACCAAAAAATCAGCCAGGCATGGTAGTGCATGCCTGTAATTCTGGTTACTCAGAAGGCTGAGGCGGAAGGATCGCCAGAGCCCAGCAGGTTGAGGCTGTGGTGGCTGGGAGCAGCCACTGCACTCCAGTCTGGGCAACAGAGTGAGACTCTAACTCAAAAAAAAAAACAAAAAGAAATTGTTTCTCTCAGAGAACATTAAAGATTGAAGACCAATTCCTTCTGGTCTAGTAGTGTTTCTGCAGATAAGTCTGCAACAATTCTGACTATTCCCTCCTGGTAGGTAGTCTGACCATTTTCTCTTGCTGCCTTTGTATAGGTGAATTTCTATGTGTCTAAAGGTTGGTCCTCTCATAATACGTCTTGCAGGGGTTCTCTGAATCTCTTGTGCTTGTATACATGGCTCACTTGCCAGATGAGGGAAGTTTTCTTGAATGACCCCATGGAATATTTGTTCCAGGGTATTTTCTGCTTCTCTTTCTATTTCAGGTATTTCAATCAGATGTAGGTTTGGTTTCTTGATAAAATCACACATCCCTTGAAGAGTTTCTTCTTAAGTTTTTTTCTGTATTTTAAGATATTGGGTTAATTCCATATGTTAGTCTTTCATCTCTGATTCTTTCTTCTGCTTAGTCAATTCTACTTTCAATGTTTGCCTGTTTGTTAATTATTTCTTGCATGGAGTTATTTATTTCTGTTATTTCTGAGTATGCTTTCTTAAGTTTGTGCAACTCTATTACAATTTTATTTTGTTTTAGCCCTTGCATTTCCTGATTTTTATTCATTCTAGCCAATGATTATTTGATCTCTGTAAGTACCTTCTGTGTACTGTCATTCTCAGAAATAGTCGTTGTTTGTGTCCCAGTTGTTCTTTCTAGCACTGATTCTTTGCTAGGGCTCTGCTGGAAACCAGCAGTTCTTCATTGGTTTTTCTTCATTTATAACAGCTCTTCTATCTTTCTCTTTAATTCCATTGCTCAATGGAAAATGGAGAGGCAGTGACTTCTGATATTTGCTGTACCTTTTGTTCTTCCTTGAACCAGGACCCTGGGTTTGTTCAATTATGAAGTAGGGCCGGAAGCAGGGTGTTATGTTGTTTTGAACACTTACTAAGGGATGGGGGGCTGCAAGGATTCAGAACCTATTGGAAGGTCATAATGTTTGCTATCTGGTGAATGGGTCAGCTGGAATTCACTCTCCGTCTCTGCACAATATGACTTTACAATGAGATCTTGTAAAACTTCAAATCAACGTATGAAAAAGTTTATCAAAGGAATAACAATAAAGCCATTAGTAAACACTTGAAGAGAAACTATGAAAGCCAAAAATCATGGAATGGCATTATCAAAATACTGAAAGAAAATTATTTCAACCCAGATAACTATACCTAGGATAAAACATCTTTCAAAACTGAAGAGAAGTGGAAAATGTTCCAGATAAACAAAACAGAAAATTTGTCACCAGCAAGTAAAAATATTTTAAGTGCTAAAAGTGGGGGGGGGGGCACAAGAAATCAATAAGGGTATCTGATCACAAACTAGGTGAAGTAGGAACCAAAGGGAGGTGCAAACTTTACCTGTATAATGACCACTTGTATACCTATTCCTGAATTGTATCCCATATCTTTAAAATAAAAATAAACTTTAAAATAGTAGTAAGATTAAATATAATATGAAATATAACAATAATTCAATTGAATGTAAATGTATGAAATATGGTCTAAAAGAAATCTTATGAGATTGCCTAAATTAAAACAAAGTCTGACAATAAGATATATGTACTTTAGGCTGGGCATGGTGGCTCATGACTGTGGAAGGCAAAGGCAAGAGGATTACATAAGCTCAGAGGTTTGAGACCAGCCTGAGCAACATGGCAAGACCTTATTTCTACAATAAACCAAAAACTCAGCCAGGTATGGTGGAACATGCCTGTGGTTCCAGCTACTTGAAAGGCTGAGGCAGAAGGATCACCTGAGCCCAGCAGGTCAAGGTTGCAGTGGCCATGAGCATGCCACTGCACTCCAGCCTGGGCAACAGAGAGTAGGACTCAAAAAAAGACATATGTACTTTAAATATAAGGATAAAGAGAATTTCACAGAGTAAAAAATAATAAAAGTACTGATTCAACTGTACATATTGCTATACCAATAAAAGAAAAAGTACATTTCAAGTCAGAAGATTGTTAGAGGAAATAATGAAATATTCCATTTTGATTAAATAAACCATACATCAGAAAGTTTTATGCACCTCATAGAATGGTATATGAAATCAATAAGCAAAATAGCAGATTTTAGCACTTTTCTCTCAGTTAATGGGAAGAAGTAAAACAAGAATTCAGTAATTTTTGTAAGACTAGAGAAATTTTAAACAGCAAAATTAGAAAATTTTGATTCTTTTAACAAGTATAACACTGTCTTCAACAATTGAAAGATACACATTACTCATAAGATGGCATGGAGCGTTGTCTGAAATTGATAAATATACCGTGACATAAAGCAAGTCTAGACAAATTTCCAATGAAATACTTTCATGTGTCTTCTTGGACAAAGTGGAATTGTTAGAAACCAACATATATATACATATATATGCATATATGTACATATATACACACATACCTATAAATTTCCCCAAATTTTGAGCTGAAGTTATTGTTGCAATGAAAATTTCTTTACAAATCAATAGAATGAAAAGATGATAAACATAAACATAAGACCTATTGAGTCTTTTGGGACACATTTAAAGATATGTTATGATGGAAATTTATAGCCTTAAAGGCATATTTTCAAAAAAGAATAACATACTAATACTCCATGGTCTCAATATTCATCTCACTGAGTCTCCCAATGAAGGTTTAAAAAGGTAAAGGTAAAATTAAGATCAGAAGTTAATAAAACACAAAAAAGCACACACCAGAAAAAAATTCAAAACCTGAGGAATTGAAAGACACACAAAACTGTTAACTCCATGGGAATACTTTTAAAAGAGATAAAGATAGAGAGGAAAAATTCAAACAAACAATACCAGGAATTAAAAATGTGCAAGATGTTAACAACATTAACAATTTTATCTCAATAAATATGTAAATTTAGATAAGAAAAGAGATTGCTAGTGAATCACAACTTACTAAACCTAACACAAGAAGAAATAAACAATGAGTATTCTTACAGCCATTAAAAACTTGAAACTCTAATAAAAAATCTGCAAACAGAGAAAACTCTAGACTAAGATATCTTTATAATTTAAGCCTTCCAAATATTTAAGAAATAACTAACACAAATATTACAAAAAAATTCCAGATAAAATAAAAAGAGAAGAAAATTCCCAATTTACTTTATAGCATATCTATGATGTCGAAATCTGGCAATAAAACAGGAACATACATACAAAATATTGGCTAAATAATCTAAAAATATATGCAAGTTTTATTAATACCAGGAATGTAAAGTTGATTTTAGCATCTAGAAATAAATCAGTTATTCATCACATTATAAGCATAAAAGATAAAAATATATGACCATTTTGAGATTCAAAGATATATGATCATTCTGAGAGTCAAGAAAAAAGCATATAATACTCAATACTTTATCATGTGTTCATGATAAAACCTATTATAATACTAAGAGAAGGTTTTCTGAGCCTACTAAACACACACGCACACACACACACATGCACACACAAATCTAACATCAAAACATTATATTTAGTAGTAAAATATTGAAATATTTTTCCATGAAATTATAAGATAGGACTGAAATATTCACTACACAATTTCTACTCAATATTTTCCTTAGAAATCAAACCTGAGAAATAAGGCAGCAAAAAGAATTTAAATTACAATAATTTCAAAGAAGAAATAAAACGTTTCTATAAGACAACACAATATATATACAAAACATGCATAACAAATGAGAACATAATTTTTCACACCTAATAAATAGTTTCAGAAATCTTGCTGAATGAACATAAAAGCAATTATATATTCATTTAAAGGCAGCAATTAGGCCAGGCTCGGTGCCTCATCCTGTAATCCGGCACTTTGGGAGGCCAAAGTGAGTGAACTGCCTGAGCCTGTGGGTTCTAGACCCACCTGGGCAACTTGGCAAAACCTCATCTCTACAATAAATGAAAAAATCAGCTGGGCATGGTAGCACGTGCCTGTAGTTCCAGCTACTTGGAAGGCTGAGGCGGAAGGATTGCTGGAGCCTGGCAGGTCAAGGCTGCAGTGGCCGGGAGCCGCCACTGCACTCCAGTCTGGGTGACAGAGTGAGATTCCAACTCAAAAAAATAAATAAATAAAATAAAGGCAATAATTAGAAAATAATTCTTTTTTTAAATTTTATTTTATTTTACTTTAAAGATGTGGGGTACAATTCAGGATTGGGTATACAAACGTTGATTATGCAGATACCTTTGTTGATGAAGTGTGCCCATCCCTCCCCTGGCAGTTTCACTCAACTGCAATTCCACCCATCTCCCCTAGGAGTTTTCCATTACTTTCAATCCCTTTCTTATATAGTATTAGGATATTGTTCAAAGTCCACTTATGAGTGAGAGCATATGGTACCCTATTCTTTGTTTCTGTGATGGATCACTGAAAGTGATAGACTCTAAATCGATCCCAATAGCTGTGAAGTCCATATGTTTGTCCTTCTTTATGGCTGCATAATATTCCGTTGTGTATCCATACAACATTTTTTGTATCCAGTCCAGTTTTGATGGACAGCATGGTTGGTTCTATGTTTTTGCTATTGTGAATACAACTGCAACAAATATGCATGTGCAAATATCTTTTTTGTAGAATGATTTGAGTTCCTCCAGGTATATTCCCAGCAGGGGATTACTAGGTCAAATGGAAGGTCAATTTCTAGTTCTTTCAGAAATCGCCACACTGTCTTCCAAAGAGGTTGCACTAGTTTGTATTCCCACCAGCAGTACAGAAGTGTTCCTTTTTCTCTCCATCCTCACCAGCATCTGTGGTTTGTTTTGTTAATGATAGCCATTCTTACAGAGGTTAGGTGGTATCTCAATGTGGTTTTGAATTGCATTTCTCGAATGATTAGTGAGGCTGAGCACTTTTTCATGCATTTGTCAGCCACCCATATATCTTCTTTTGAGAAGTGTCTAATCATGTCTTTTGCCCACTTTTTAATGGGGCTGTTTGTTTTTTTCCTTTCAGCACATTTGCATTCCTTGTAGATTCCAGATGTTAGGTCTTTGTTAGATATACAATTGGAAAATATTTTTTTCCCATTGTGTGGGTTGTCTCCCTGCTCTCTTGAGGATTTCTTTTGCTTTACAGAAGTTCAAAAGTTTGATGAGGTCCCATTTGTCTATTTTATCTCTTATGGTATGGGCACTTAGGATTTTGCTCAGGAATTGGTTGCTAGCTCAAATTTCCATAAGGGTGTCTCCTGCATTTTCTAAGATTCTTATAGTTTGAGGTTTTACGTTAAGGTCTTTTATCCATTTGGAGTTAATTTCTGTGTATGGTGATAGGTAGGGGTCGTTTGTCAATCTTCAGCATGTGATCAGCCAGTTTTCCCAGCACTATGTCAAAGATGACTTGGTTGAGAAATTGAGGCTTTGCTTTTAGAATCTCTATCCTGTTCCATTGATCTGCATACCTGTTCTTGTATCAATACCAGGCTGTTTTGATTACTGTAGCCTTATAGTAAAGTTTGAAGGCTGGAAGTCTGACACCTCCCACTTTGTTTCTTTTGTTAAGGATTGTTTTGGCTATTTGTCGCCATTTCTGTTTCCATATGAGTTTCTGTATTCTCATTTCCTAGTTGTAGAAGAATGATGTTGGTAATTTAATGGATATTGCATTAAATCTGTAGATTGCCTTTGGTAGGATGAACATCTTAACAATGATGATTCTTCCTATCCATGAGCATGGAATATTTTCCAGTTGTGTCTTCTTGAATTTCTTTGAGCAGTGTTTTGTAGTTCTCACCGTAAAGGTCTTTCATTCCTCTGGTTAGGAATATGCTGAGGTATTTCAATTTTTTTGTGGCTATTGTGAATTGGATTTTTTTTTTTATTGGGTTCTATGCCTGCTTGTTGTTGGTGTATAAAAATGCAACTATCTTTAACACATTTATTTTGTACTCCAAGACTCTCAAAGTCCTTTATCAGTACAAGGTTTTTGCCAGATTCTCTTGGATTTTTGAGATGTAGGACCATAGTGTTAGCAAAGAGGGGTAACTTAACTTCCTCCTTTCCTATTTGGTTACCCCTGATTTCCTTCTCTTGTCTAATTGCCCTAGCTAGGACTTCCAACACAATGTTGAACAAGAGGGGTGAGAGTGGGCAGACTTGCCTTGTTCCAGTTTTCAGGGGAAATGTTCCCAGTTTCTGTCCGTTTAGCAATATTAGCTGTGGGTTTATTGTAGATGGCACTAGTTATTTTGAGGTATGTTCCTTCTATTCCTAGGAGTTTGAGGTTTTTTATCTAGATGGGATGATGGATTTGATCAAAAGCTTTTTCTGCATCTAATGATATATTCATGTGATTCTTATTTTTACATCTATTGATGTATTTAATTACATTTATGATCTTATGAATGTTGAACCATCCCTGCATCCTGGGGATGAAGCCTACTTGGTCATGGTGAATGATTTTTTAGATGAGTTTTTAGATCCAATTTGCTAGAATCTTGCTGAGAATTTTTGCATCTATGTTCATAAGGGATATTGGCCTGTAGTTCTCTTTTTCTTTGTTGGATCTTTACCTGGTTTGGATATCAGTGTGATGTTAGCTTTGTAAAATGATTTGGGGAGAATTCCATCTTTCTCAATTGCCTGGAAGACTTTCAATAGGATTGCTATCAGCTCCCCCTTGTACATTTTGTAGAACACTGCTGGAAAACCATGCAGTCCAGGGTTTTTTTTGTAGGTAGTTTTCTTATGACAGAGTCAAGTTCCTGGGTTGTAACTGGTTATTTAGTGTCTCAGTGTCATCTTGTTTAAACCTTGGGAGGTTGTTTGATGTCAGAAAGTTCTCCATTTCATTTAGGTTATTGAGTTTGTTTTCATATAGGTGTACATAGTAATCCCTGATAACCTTTTGTATTTCTTTGGGATCTAATGTGATTTGATCTTTTGTATATCTGATTGTGTTTATCTGGGTTTTTTCTCTCTTTTTCTTGATCATTTGCACTAGGGATCCATCAATGCTGTTAATTCTTTCAAAGAACCAGATTTTTGTTTTGTTGATGTTTTCTATGATATTTTTGTCTTCTATGTCCCATATTTTGGCTCTTATTTTAGAGATTTTGAATTTTCTGCTAAAGTTGGGGTTTTGGTGGTCTTCTCTTTCTAACTTCCTTGGGTGATTTGTTAAACTTTCAATTTGTGAACTTTCCATTTTTAAGTTCATTTGGTTTCGGTTCTGGATCTCCTTGTTGATTTTTAGCCTCAATGATCTATCTAGGGCTGTTAGTGGGGTATTCAAGTTACCTGCTATAATAGTGTTAGAGTCAATATCTTTTTTCAGTTTACTTAGTAGTTGCTTTATAAATGCTGGTGCTCCTGTGTTGGGTGCATATATGTTTAGGATGGATATTTCTTGTTGATAGATGAAACTTTTATCATTATGTAGTGTCCTTTTGTATCTTTTTAAATTTTTGATAGCTTAAAGGCTGTTTTGTCTGATATTAAGATCATGACCCCTGCCTTCTTTTGTGATCCATTTGTCTGGAAACTCATTTTCCATCCTATAACTTTGAGTCTGTGTGCATCCCTTGTGTTGAGATGAGTTTCCTGGATGCAGCAGCTAATTGGGTCATGGTTTCTTATCCAGTTTGCCATCTTGTGTCTTGTCGGTGGTACATTTAGTCCATTCACATTCAGGCTGATTTTAAACGTGATTGTTTATCCCTGTCATGAGGTTCTTATAAAGTTTTTTCTTTGTTTGCTAGTTTTCTTTTGGCTTTGGGGTTGATGTCTGTGTGTGTTTTCAAGTTTCTTATTGTGCTGTATTCTCTGTTGATTCTGTGCTCTGTTGTTCTCTTGGGAAGTGTGTGGTCATTCTTTTTTCTTTCTTTCTTTCTTCTGTGCTTAATATCTTTTAAAGTGTCTCCTGTATAGCTGATCTGTAAACTGCATAATCTATTAGGGATTGGATGTCTGGGAAGAATTTTAATTCTCCATCACTGATGAAGCTGAGCTTGACTGGGTAGGAAGTCGTTGGTTGAAATTGTTTACCTTTGAGGACTTTGAATATTGGACTCCAGTCTCTTCTTGCTTGCAGTGTTTCTGTCAATAGTTCTGCTGCTATTCTGATTGGTTTTCCCCTGTGAGTCATCTAACCTTTCTCTCTTGCTGTCTTTAGAATTTTTTCTTTGGTGCCTACTTTGTGTAGGTGAATTACTATGTGTCTAGAGTTTGGTCTTCTCATTTGATGTCTTGTGGGGGTTCTCTGTATCTCTTGTGTTTGGCTGGTCACATCCCAGGTGAGATGGGGAAAGTTTTCTTGGATAACCTCCTAAAATACTTGCTCCAAGGTGCTCCATTTCCCTTTTTTTCCCTTTCTTCTTTTGGGAGACCAATCAGTGTAGGTTTGGCCTCTTGATATAATCACACATCTCCTTTTTTTTAATTATAAAGATGTGGGGTACAATTCAGGGTTAGGTATACAAACATTGATTATGAAGGTACCCTTGTTGATGAGGTATACCCCTCCCTCCCTAACAGTTTCCCCAACTGCCAATCCCACTCCCCTTCCCTAACAGTTTCCCACTACTGTCAATCCCTTTCTTATAGTATTATAATAATTGTTTAAGGTCCCCTTATGAGTGAAAACATATGGTGCTCTGTTCTTTGTTTCTGCGATAGATCACTGATAAGATAGACTCTAAATCATCCAAGTTGCTGCAAAGTCCACATGTTTGTTCTTCTTTATGGCTGCATAATATTCCATTGTGTATATGTACCACATTTTTTATTCAGTTCAGCTTCTATGGGCAACATGGTTGGTTCCATGTTTTTGCTATTGTGAACAGAGTGGCAACTAACATACAGATATAATCACACATCTCTTGTAGGTTTTGTTCTTTCTTTCTGAGTCTTCTTTCTATGTTTTTTACATATCAGGTTAATTCCATGTTCTGGTCTTCAAGTTCTGAGATGCTTTCTTTGGCTAGATTAATTCTGCTTTCCATGTTTGTCATCTTGTTTTTTATTTCCTGGATGAAATTTTTTATTGCCAAAATCTCATTACAAGTTCTTTCAGTGTTGCATCTTGTCTCTCTTGAGCCTTATTTACTATTTCCATTCATTCCCTAATTTCTATCTTATTCTGGACCAATTGTTGGTGAATTCCATTGTTTGGACTCCAAAGTCTGATTCTTCAGGAGTTTTCTCTTTGTTACACTTGAAATTACCTGTGGTCTTCCATTTGTTTTTCCTCATTTGTGACAGATCTCTTGCTTTTCTCTTTAGTTCCATTATTCAGTATCAGTGGGAGTGACTTTCACTTCTGATGTTTGCTCAGCCCCCTATTCTTCCCTAATCTGGGCTTTGGATTTGTTCTACTTTGAAATAAGACTGTGGGTGGGAAACTTTGCTGTCTCTTGTTTTTAAAGTCAAATAAGGGAGGGGATTCAGAGAGCTAGGATTCAGAAATTATTTGCAAATCACAATGTTCGCTGATTGTGGTATGTGTTCCCTTAGACTCACACCCCACTACCACTCAATATGATGATGAAATGGGTACATGTGTGCACCTCCTTAGTCTAAGATACAGTAATAACAATGAGGAGAATAGAGAAAAATAGAATAAAATAAGATGGACAAGAATTTTTAAAAATTAAAATTAAAACACACAGAACAATGACAGCAGAAACCAAAGCAAAAAACAATTGAACACACACACAGAGAGACATATACACACATCCCAAAAGAAACTGGAAAAACAACATGAAACAAAACAAAAAAAAGCAGCAACAAACAACAAAAAAAGCAGCAACAAACAACAAAAAAAACCAGGAAAACTAAACACACATACACACACACACACACACACACACACACACACACACACACACATACCCCTAGCACAAAATGAATGGAGAAGAAAAACAGAAAGACCAGGGAAAACCAAACAGAGGACTTCAGATCGAACCCTCACACATATATTCATACACACCTTAAACTAAAAAAAAAAGTGAGAGAAAAGAATAAAAGAGCAAAAACAAACCAACAACAACAAAAAAACTGAAAGATGAACACTTGCTCATTCACATATACACATAAACAAAAAACAAAAGAAGAAATAGAAAAAAAGGGGGATACCTATCAAACCCTTACATACACATTTATGCACAAAGGAAAAATATTTTAAAAATTAGAAGAACTAACAAACAGGCAAAAAAAATTAAAAATAAAAAAAAATAAGAATTGAAAATTTCAAAAAAAAAAGCAACCCCACCCTCTTGTGGCAAGTTCTGTAATTGTTCCTCTCATCTGCTTCTCTGCTTTCTCCAGCAGAGCTTCCACCTCTTTCACTCTCTCCCCAGTGTATGCAGCAGGGAAGGAGGAGGGGCAGCAGGGGTGGGTGGGGCTGTAGTTCTCTCCTCCCACTCTCATATGGTCAGGGAGATCTCCTCCAGTGGGGAGGTACAGGATTGTCTCTTCCCCAGGTATGTACTCTCAGGGGGTGCCCCAGCCAGACCCATCTTGGAATGGAGTTCTCCTATTGAGGCTAACATCCAGGCTCTGCCTGGGTTCATCCCTTTCAGTCATGCCCCAGCTGTGTGGTTCTGACATTCAGTGGATTGCTGGGGAGGAGCGGGGTTAGGTCAGCCCCAGACTCATTACTGATCTCTTTGGAGTTCTTCCTCATCCTTTTCTGGCCACACTCTTTGTCCCGTGGCTGGATCAGAATAGGGAGTGGGGCACCTGAGACTCAGCACTCATGCCGTCCCTCTAAAGTTTGTGCTTTCAGGATATTCTCTCAGGGTCACAATCAATTGTGTTTTGTTTGTGGTTGATCCACTGGTCACAGAGATCAGGTCTGTAGCTCCATGGTGGGCAAGTCAGAGCACTTTCCTGCCCCATCTTCAGGTTGGTGGTAGCGTGCCTCTTTCCTCTTCTCCAGTGGGACTCTGCCTCTGGGGTCCCTACACAGCCCTTGCTTCCAGTGTACGGCCAGGTACTGCAGTGGTGAGGCAAAGCCTGGAGCCAGCAGTCTCTCCTGCTGCAGTGGTGAGGCAGAGGCTAGAGCTGGTAGTCTCACCCCATGGCTTCTTTGCAGGAAAACTTTTGTATGTTTAAAAAAATGGTGCTTGACTTCTGTAACCTGGAAAGCACTAGGGACCTAGCAGAGTAGCTATGGCACCAGCTGCTTCACCAGGAGGGCCCTGACCACTTGCTCATGAGCCCCTGCTTAATCAGTCTCTCCCAGCGTCTTCTTCCCAAGAAGGGTTTTGTTAATTTTTTTTAAAATGGTGCTTGGTTTCTGTGACCTGGGAATTACTAGGGTCCAAGCCAAGCAACTGCAGCAGCAGCTGCTTCACCAGGAGAGCCCTGGCTGCTAGCTCCCTAGCTGTCACTCAGTCAGTCACTCTCACGCCCACTCACTCACCAGCACATACACAAAATTTTGCAAAAACCGGGGCTTGCATAGTCTGACTGGCTTGGCCGCCATCTTCCTGACACTCTGAAAAATATTCTTAACAATACAATTTGCAGGAGCAACAAAAAATATCAAATATCTAGACATAAATCTAATAAAGCATTAGAGTTTCTAATTTTAATTCTAATTTCATAAGAGAATTAGAGTTCCTAACTTTGTACAAAATTATTCAAATAAAATAAAGAAAATCTAAGGTAATGAAGGACTATGGTTTGTTTGTGACTAGGAAGATTTAATATTATAATAATTTAATTTTTCTTAAATTGATCTGTAGGTTTTATGTACTCCCAATCAAAATTCATAATAATTGCTTTTAAACCTGAAGAAATTTTTCTAAAATTTGTATTATAATGAAAGTGGCCAAAAAGAACCAAGACAATCCTTAAAAAACACAAAGTTGGAAGACTAATGTAACCAAATATCAATATTTGTTATAAAGGTTGACTATATAAGTGTGCTGTATTGAGACAAGCAAAGCTAAGTAGAAGAATGAAATCAGCAATGATGATCCAAAATTACACATAAACAGAGACTTCATTGGTGGCAAGTCTATCACTGCAGAACAGTTGGAAGAGAATAGGCTTCTCAAATAAGTTAAGTTTGGTCATGAATAAGGCATGTACTCAGTCAATAAATATAAACAACAATTAAACTTGACAACATATCTCACATTATAAAAAAAATAAAGACTAAAAATGTAAAAAAGACTTCCAGAACTTAACATAGGAGACTTTCATTTCATTGAAATAGGCAAAGTTTTCTTATAGAGTAATTGTAAATAAAAGTATCGATAAATTATACTATATTAAATGAAAGCATCCTCATCAGAAGAGACTATTAAGAGAATAAAAATGTGTGCCACAAAGTAGTAGAATACATTCACAACAAATTTAATTTTTTAAAATCCCATATTCGAAATACATGAAGAACTTAATCTCAACCAATATATAAAAGATAGGCAATTAACAGCAACCAATGATCAATTGTAAATGACCAAGAGTCTTTTGCAACCCATTCTCAAAAGATGATAACTTTTTATCAATAAACATATGAGAAAGTGCTCAGTCTCATCAGAAAGATGTAAACTAAACTAAATCCTGAAGATTTACAATTGCATATATATCAATATGGCAGAAATTTAAAAGGCTAAAAACAGTAGACACTAGCAAGGATGAGTAAAACCTGAAACTCTCATTATTTCCACTTTGGAAAACTGGTTATCCACTATCCACTAAAAATGGACATGAATTTGTTCTAGGGCCCCTAAACAATCATAAACCTAAATAAAAACCTAATAAAAATATATATATATTGACTAAAGTCCTTTATTACCTTGTAGCAGCCTTGTTTTAATAGCTTCAAATCGGAAATAAAGCAAATATCAATAAAAATTAGTGGAATTCATAAAAATAAATTACTATCTCAAATGCAACAGAATGGAGAAACAGTACACATATAAATATGAGTAAAAGAAGTCAGACATAAAATAGTACTTACTGTATGTCAAAATTCAGGCAAAACTAAACACTGGATTTTTAAAAAATTAGCTTCTTTTGGAAAGGAATATGTAATGACATGGGGGGAACACAAAGAACACATTCTGTGAAAACTGTTCAAAGTCTACACTTATTATTTGTGCACTTTTATAATTTGACAAAAAAATTATTTTAAAATGTGTATTGAGAATGAGAATTATAATGTTACAAATAATCACAAAGAAACAGAAGATAATTAGTGTTAGGACTTTTTTCCAGAAAGTCAATCTAATTTCTTGACACATTTTTAAAATAATTTAAATAAAGTTTTGAAAACTCTGAGAGATCAAATAATTAAGAAATAAAATATGACATAGTAAGTGCAAATAAATTAGAGTATTAATTCAATATATCCTCAGGGTATGCTGAATTAAATGAGAAAAATCTCAAGTATAGAATTTTACTATTAAAAATAGAAAGTATGCATGCCTGATAGACTATAACTGTGCACTAATGAACTTAGGCCAGTTTGCCCTATCACCTATTGGAAATACCACCAGCCCCTTAAATAATTGTAATGCCAATTAAATGTTATATCTTTTACTCAGAACTGCATATCCCTCAATGGTCCTAGTTGCTATAAATGGCAACCAAGTTGCTGGATCATTTGCATTGAAAACCTCAACACTACCCTTGACACCTCTCTCTCTCTTCTATTGATCCTTTTGCCTTATTAGCTTTCACATCTAACACAACCTTTACATTCCAGTGACCAACCTCTCATTCAAGACCACAATTACTCTCTCCTACAATGCAGCAAATAGTCTTTTCACTTCAAGTCTCCTGATGACAGTCAGGGCTATACAAGCCATTAGAACAGTCTTTCTTGTGGGCAGAACTAATCATGCTTTCCTTCATATCAAAAACTTTAATTGACTGCCTGTTTTCTAAAACATAAACCTTGGTATCCTTAGTCAAACCCTCAAGGTCATCAAAAATTTAGTTCCAAACCAAGTTACAACAACCACACAGATTCCAGCAATGCAACAGGAGTGGCAGCACCTCACTTTTCTGCCTGTTTCCTTGATTCTCATCATCTAGAATAGTTTTTTTTTCATAATTCTAACTCTTCCACAACCTTTAAAACTCAATTTTTCACAAAGTGTTTTGCTACTGAGTGGGGTCATAGTATAAGAAGTTATTTAAGCAGCTTTCAAAATTGATCAGTTTTTCAAATCACCTGAGAGCCTTTAAAATTAGCCAGTACCAGGGTCATATCTGCAGAAACTGTCATAGAATACAGCTAGAGTTACTAAAATCTATGAAACTTAAAAGAAGTTTGTGGTCACCAGCTCAACACCTACCCTGCATATTTATGGGGAGCTAAAAACCTGAGGGCACAGAAGATGACTAGGACTAAGTAGATAACTAAGGTTATATTATACCAGACTCCCTATACATATAGACAACCCTGATCATAAAATAAGATTGAAGTAAAAGCAAATTACTAGCATCCACTTCTGATATGGTTGTGAAAGCTCTGAAAAAGACTTAAGATGGCAGACAAGAAGCACCTAGAATGTGTTTCTTTCTTGGAATAAGCCACAATACAGAGAGTTCTTTCACTCAGACAAGAACAAGACCAGCAGCATGCCCCACAACTCACCAGAGAGGTGATAACATCCACAGAGTACAAAGAAGAGAAAAATCTATCAGCCTGAGTTGGAACTAACCAGACTCACCTGAACCACTGCACAAATCACAAGCAGCCTCTGTGCACAGCAAGGGAGGAAAGTGAGGGAAATTCAGGAGTTCTGTGCTCCTGCCACACACTTTGAAGGCCCCTTGAACTTTGTGGGACTCCAGTCCCTCATGGGAAACTGCCTTACCCACAGCCATGCTCTGCCAAAAACCACATGGAGAGGTCCAGGAAAAAAAGCCCTGAGCAGCTCTGGCCACCATTTCCCAGAAACATAACCTTTGCTAGTGGCTGCTTTCTAGCCAGCCAGAGAGGGAATAGGAAGACCTGACACTTGCATTTGTACCAAGGGCAAATTCACAGTGGCAGGCAGTTCCTGGCAAGGGTGAGCTACTGCAAGAAGATCTGGAACTGGCCTGGCAACACATTTACATTTTGAATGCAGACTGCCTGAGGCTAAGGCAGGAGAGTTATGTGGAACTGATTGCCCTAGAAACTTTTCACTGTATGTAAACTATTTTGTGTAGTCTGTGCAAAACACAACAGCATTACCCCAGCAGCCAAGGACACCTTCCAAATCCCCACTGGGGATTAAACCTGTGTAGGTACCCAACACAGCATCACCACAGCTAGCAATTGAGAAACTCACCATATCAAAGCTATATACCAATCGAGGGAATCCTACAGTGCTAACATCAGTCCCCTGTCAATATCAAATAGAAGAAAATAGTTTACCCAAATAAAAAGGAACCAGAAAAATAATTCTGACAAAATGAAAAAACAGAGTTACTCAACATTTCCAAAAAACCATTATAACCCTTCAGCAATGGACCCTAACCAAAATGAAATCTTTGAAATTCCAGAGGTAAAATTCAAAAGGTTGATTATAACATTGCTCAATGAGATCCAGCAGATACTTGAAAGCTAACAAAAAAAAATTTTTTAAGCTATTAAGGACATGAATGAAAAATTATCCAGAGATAGACACTTAAAAAAAAAAGCTGAACTTTTGGAAACAAAAAACTCATTTAGGGAAGTAAAAAATACAGGGAAAAGTTTTAACAGTAGATCAGAACAACTAGAAGAAAAGGTCTCAGAACCTGAAGACAAAGCTTTCATTATAGCCCAACCAGACAACAATAAAGAAAAATAATTCAAAAGAGTAGAACAAAGTCTTTGAGAAATATGGGATTAGCAGGGCACAGTGGCTCATGCCTATAATCCAAGTACTTTGGGAGGCTGAGGTAAGAGGATTGCTTGAGCTCATGGGTTTGAGACTAGCCTGGGCAACTTGGTGAGACCTCACCTCTACAATAAATCACAAAACAATTAGCCAGGTCTGATGGCACATGCCTTTAATTCCAGGAATAATTAAGAAAAACTTCTCTGGCCTTGCCAGAGATTTAAACATTCAGTTACAAGAACTCCAAAGAACTCCAGGAAGACTCATTACCAAAAAGTCATTGCCAAAGCAGTCATGAAAAGTTATGTGAAGAAAAGAAATCTAAGAGCAGTGAGACAAAAGCATCAAATAACTTACAAAGGTAAACCTATCAGAACAACAGCAGACCTCTCAACAGAAACCCTACAAGCCAGAAGGAATTGGGACCCTATCTTTAATCTCCTCAAACATAAAAATTAGCCAAGAAGTTTGTATTCTGCAAAACTAAGTTTCATAAATGAAGGAGAAATAAAGTCTTTTTTCAGAGAAGCAAACACTTAGGAAATTTGCCACCACTAGACCAGTTCTATAAGAAATACTCAAAGGAGTTCTAAACATTGAAACAAGAGGCCAAAATACACCAGTAGAAAAAGCCCTGGAAATCATAAAGCTCACAGGGGCTTATAGAACAACACAAGAGAGAGAAAGAGAGAAAGTAACCAGGTACAACCAACATGATGAATGGAAAACTACCTTACATATTATTATTAACCCTGACTATAAATGGTCTCTATATCCCACTTAAAGGATATAGGTTGGCAGAATGGATAAATAAGCACAATCTAAACATCTGCTGTCTTGAAGATATCCATTTAACACACAGTCCATGACTCAAGGTAAAGGGGTGGAAAAAAGTATCCTACACAAATGGAAAACAAAAACAAGCAGAAGTAGTCATTCTCATAAAGATAAAACAAACTTTAACAATGAAAAAACCATAGAAAGTTATTATATAATGATAAAAGGGTCAATCCAACAAGAACATATAACAATTTTAAGTATATATACACCTAACACCAGAGCTCCAGCCTTATAAAACCAGTTTTACTAGACCTAAGAAAAGAGATAGACAGTGGAATACTTCAGCACTCCACTGACAGCAATTGACAGATAATCAAGGTAGAAAGTCAAAAAATAAACATTGGAAGCTGGGCTCGGTGGCTCAGACTGTAATCCTGCGCCTTTGGGAGGCTGAGGTGAGTGGACTGCCTGAGCCCGCGGGTTCGAGACCCGCCTGGGCAACTTGGGGAGACCTCATCTCTACAATAAATTAAAAATTATCTGGGTATGGTAGCGCATGCCTGTAGTTCCAGCTACTTGGAAGGCTGAGCGGAAGGATCGCCGGAGCCCAGCAGGTTGAGGCTGCAGTGGCCGGGAGCGGCCACTGCACTCCAGTCTGGGTAACAGAGTGAGACTCCAACTCAAAAAATAAATAAATAAATAAATAGAAATAAATAAATAAACACTGGAGTTAACCTGGACCATAGAGAAAATGGATCTAACAAAAATCTATAGAATATTCCATCCCAAAACTAATGAATATACATTTTTATCATCAACACATGGAACATTCTCCAAGATAGACCATATGATAGGCCACAAGTTTCATAAATTCTGAAAAATTATATCAAGCATTTACGCAGACCCCAGTGGAATAAAACCAGAAAGTAGCTCCAAAAAGAACTCACAAAACTAAACTAAAACATAAAAATTAAACAATCTGCTCCTAAATGATCTTGGAATCAACAATCAAATCAAGATAGAAATTTTAAAATTCTTTGAAATGAATGACAACAAAACCTCTGGAACACTGTCAAAGCTGTGTCAGGGGAAAATTTATAGCACATAAGACTCTACATTAAAAAGACTGAAAGATCACATATTGACAACCTAACACTGCACATCAAGGAACTGGAAAAACATGAACAAACTAAGTCCAAAGCAAGCAGAAGAAAAGAAATAACAAAGATCAGAACAGAACTAAATGAAATTGAAACAAAACAAACAAAAACAACAACAACAAAAACTTGGTTCTTTCAAAATCATGAATTTTGCAGCAACCTGGATGGAACTAGAGTCTATAATACTGAGTGATCTCTCACAGAAACAAAGATCTGAGTATCACATGTTCTCACTCATATAGTGGACCTTGAACATCTATCATAATACTATAAGAAAAGGACTGACAGTGTGGGAAACTATGGGGGGTAGGGAGGGGAAGGGAGGTGGGACTAATGGTAGGCAATATCTGTCTGGGAACGGGGAGACACCCCTTATCAACAAGGGTGCCTGAATGATGCATATTTGTAAACCTAACCCTTAACTGTACCTCACAATTTTAAAATAAAAAATACATTTAAAATGAAAAAAAAAAACTTGGTTATTTGAAAAGACAAACAAAATTGATAGACCACCAGATAGATTAATTAAGAAATGGAGAGAAGATTCAAATTTGCTCAACCAGAAATGAAAATGAAGACATTACAACTGGTATAATGGAAATACAAAACATCATTCAAGATTATTATTGCAAATAAATTAGACAATCTAAAGAAAACAAATAAAGTCTTAGAAATATACAGTGTCCCAAACTTGAATTAGGAAGAAATAGAAACTCTGCACAGGGCAATAACAAGTAGCAATATTGAATCAATAAATAAAAGTTTCCAAACAAACAAAGTTCAGGACCTGATGGACTCATGGCCAAATTCTATCAGACTTTCAAAGAAGAACCTGTACCAATTTTATTGAAGCTATTTCATAAGGCTAAAAAGGATGGAATTCTCCCTAATTCATTCTATGAAGTCAATATGGCCCTAATACCAAAGTCAGGAAAAGACACAACAAAAAAAAACTACAGATGACTATTCTTGACACAATATAGTGCAAAAATCCTCAATAAAACACTAGCAAATCAAATTTAACAGCACATTTAAAAAATAATCCACATAATCAAGTGGGTTTTATCTCAAGGATACAAGAATGACTTAAGATACATAAGTCAATAAGTGTGATCCACCATATAAACAGAATGAAAAGAAAAAAATCATATGATCATTTCAATAGAGGCAGAAAAATCATTTTATAAAAGCCAGCATCCTTTCATGATAAAGACCCTCAGCAAAATAGGCATAAAGGGAACATTCTTCAAAATAATAAAAGCCATATATGACAAACCCACAACAAATGTCATCTTGAATGGAAAAAAGTTGAACACATTTCCCCTCAGAACTGGAACAAGGCAACTTTCACCACTGCTATTCAACATAGCATGGGAAGTCCTAGCTAGAGCAATAAGGCAAGAGGAAGATATAAAGGTATCAAAATTGGAAAAGAAGACATCAAGCTATCTCTTTATGCCAACGATACGATTTTATACTTAGAAAATCCTAAAGACTCCTGGACTTGATAAATGAATGTGGTAAAGTTTCAGGATACAAAATCAACACGCACAGTAGTACTGCTACACACAAATAGCAACTGAGCTGAGAATAAAATCAAGAACTCGATTCCATTTACAATAGCAGCAAAAAAGCTAAAATACCTAGGAATACATTCAGCCAAGGAGATGAAAGATCTCTACAAGGAGATCTACAAAACATTGATGAAAGAAATTGTACAAGACACAAGTGGGAAAACATCCCATGATCATGAATTGAAAGAATCAACATTGTTAAAATAATCATATTACCCAAAGTAATCTACAGATTCAATGCAATACCAATGTAATTTTCACAGAATTAGGAAAAAAAAATGCTAAAATTTATAAAAGGGCCAGAATAGCCAACTCAATGCTAAGCAGAAAGAACAAAGCTGGAGGTATCACATTACCTGACTGCAAATATACTATAAGGCTATAGTAAACAAAACAATGTAGTACTGGTATAAGAGCAGACACATGGACCACTGGAACAGAATAGAGAATCTAGAAATAAACTCAAATACCTACAACCAACTTATCTTTGACAAAGCAGGAAAAAAACATACATTTTTCCAGTGTATGAAAAGGACACCCTATTCAACAAATGGTGCTGGAAAAATAGGATAGCTACATGCAGAAAAATGAAATTTGATCCCTAACTCTCACAATATACAAAAATTAACTCAATATGGATTAAACACTTGAATGTTAGACCTGAAACCACAAAAATCCTAGAAGAAAATCTCTTTGGACATAGGTCTAGGCAAAAAAAACTATGCCCAAAGCCCCAAAAGCAAATGCAACAAAACAAAAAATAAATAAGTGGAACTTAAACTAAAAGGCTTCTGCACAGCAAAAGAAATAGTCAATGGGGTAAATAGGCACCCTACAGAATGGGAGAAGATTTTCAAACTATACATCTAAATTGAACTAATATCAAAAACCTACAAAGAACTCAAATCAGCAAGAAAAAAGCAAATAACCCCCATTAAAGAGTGGTTAAAGACATGAACAGACATCTCTCAAAAGAAGATATACAAATGGCCAACAAACATATGAAAAAATGTTCAACATTACTAATCGTCAGGGAAATGCAAATTAAAACCACAATGAGATACTACCTTACACAAGTCAGAGCAGCCATTGATAAAAAATCAAAAAACAATAGATGCTAGTGCAGATACAGTGTAAAGGGAATACTTATACACTGTTAGTAGGAGTGCAAATGAGAACAACCTTTATGGAAATTGGTATGGAGATTTCTCAAAGAACTAAATGTAGATCTGCCATTCTATCCAGCAATCCCACTACTAGGTATCAGCCCAAAGGAACAGATGTTGTTATACAAAAAAGAACACCTGCAGCACAATTCACAATTGCAAAGATGTGTAATCAACCTAAATGCCCATCAACTAATCAGTGGATAATAAAAATGTGATATATATATATGTATATATATATATATATCTGAATAGTACATATATAAAATGAATAATGATAATCAAAATGAATAATGTCTTTTTGCAGCAACTTATATGGACTTGGGAAACATCATCCTAAGTAAACTAATACAGGGAGAGAAAACCAAATACTGCATTTTTTCATTTATAAGTGGGAGCTAACCCTAGGATCTGCAAAGGCATATAGAATGGCATAATGGACATTGGAGACTCAAAGTGGGAGGGTGAAAAGGGATAGAGAGAAGAAAGATCTCCTATCGGTATAATGTGCATAGGTGCAGGTGGTGAGTGCAATTAAAAAACCCAACTTCTTCGTCACTATACAATACATTCATGTCACCTAAAATTATATACCCCCTAAAGCCAGTGAAATAACGAAAAAATATTTTTAGCCACAAAATTTTCTTTTTAATTTTAGATGCTCCTACCAAACTGACTACCATATAGACAATGTTTATAAACTCTGGAAAAATTGCTAAAATGCAAACTTGAAAAGGGAGGGGGACAGTGAAAAAATCTGAGCAGATTTTAGAGAAAAGTCAATGTTTGGAAGAAAGAAGAGCACAGATCCAAAAACATCATAGTAAAACAGTCAAAAACTAAAAGTCACAAGAAAATATTGAAAGCAGTAAAAAATAAAATAAAATAAAGCAAAAATAAAGATATTTTGCATACAGGAAGCACTGATTTGTACTTGTATGTCACTTGCTTCTCATCAGGAACCATTGAGGATAAAGAAAACTTGGAACATCTTTAAAGGTTTGAAACAAAATAAACAACAACAGGAGAAAAAATTAGCCAAGAATTTTTTATTTATTTATTTATTTTGAGTTGGAGTCTCACTCTGTCGCCCAGACTGGAGTGCAGTGGCCGCTCCCGGCCACCGAAACCTCGACCTGCTGGGCTCTGGCAATTCTTCCGTCTCAGCCTTCCAAGTAGCCGGAATTACAGGCGTGTGCTACCATGCCCGGCTGATTTTTTGATTTATTGTAGAGATGAGGTCTCTCTGCCCAGATGGGTCTCAAACCCGCGGGCTCAGGCAATTCACTCACCTCAGCTTCCCAAAGGGGCGGGATTACAGACTGAGCCACGAGCCCAGCCTAGCCAAGAATTTTATATCCTACAAAATTTTTTTCACAAATAGAGACAGATTTCCATCTACTGCCTAAAATGTAGAAAGTTGGTAAAAGTGTCACTCTCACCAAAATGACAAGGAAAAGCAAGATAATCTACAACAGTATAATGTTTCTTGAACAAATCAAAAAGCTAAGGTAATAGAACAAGATAATAGAACAACCAACTATTCTGATATCAATGGAAAGACAGGGCACCAGCACAAGCTTAACACCTGGTGCAGCAGAAAGATGAGATCTTCATACAAGATGATAAAAAGAATTCACTAAATGTTTAGTGAACTGTGAGATACTCAGTGTGAGCTAGGGTAAAAGAATAGAAATGATGAGGAAGAGGCAGTAATCCTTTCTTCTCTCAGTTGGTGAGATCTCTCCTAATAAAGGGGGCAGTGGCAAGATCATTGAGAAAACCCCACCACTGAGAACCAGGGACACAAGATTGCACCAAACCAAGGCTGAACTTGGACAACAGAGAATCCCCTTGCCTCTCAAACCAACCTAGCATGTCCCAAGTAACAATCAAAGGCAATCTACCACATGGCAGGAGGCATGGAACACAAGCATGGAAATAGACCCTCTCTGAGGTTATCTGATATATCTCTGCCATGCTTTGGAATAGTGTGAGACCCATTATTTAGATAACTAATTAGAAAATGAAATAAGAATAATGCATGTAACACTATTCAGACAGACAAAAAAGATGGATGGACAGATACTTATGTACAGGATGGATAGATGGATGATGATGAGAATGATGAAGAAGATTAGATAGATAGATAGATAGATAGATAGATAGATAGATAGATAGATAGATAGATAGACGATTGATAGACATGATAAATAGATAGATATTTGTACCATAGAAAATATCTTAGAAGCAAGTACAAAAAATTATAAACGTTCACTATATCAGAGACTGGGTTTTGCAGAAAGGTGAGTAAGAAACTTTAACTTATTAGTTTATTCATCACTACAATATTTGAATTATTATTTCAGTATATTTCTATTTCAAATAATGAGTAAAAGCTAAAATTATTATATTGATGTTGGCAAAAATGTGGGAAAGCTACTCCTCTCAAGAATAACTGGTAGACAGGGTACGGTGGCTCAAGTCTGTAATCCCAGCACTTTGGGAGGCCAAGATGAGGGGATTGACTGAGCCCATGGGTTCTTGAACAACCTGGACAATTTGACAAGACCTTATCTCTACAATAAATAAAAAAATTAGCCGGGTGTGGTAGCACGTCTGTATTCCAGCTACTTGGAAGGCTGAGGCAGAGGGATCACCTGAGCCCAGTAGGCTCACGCTGGGATAGCCATGAGCATGCTGCTGAACTCCAGCCTGAGTGACAGAATGAGGCTCCAACTCAAAAAAAAAAAAAAAAGAATAACTGGTACATTTTCAGATCAATATAACCTTTTTGGAATACAGTTTGATAGCAAACATCCAGGGTCCATTTTTATCTCTTTTTTTTTTTTTGGCATAAGTTTTAATCATAGACATATATCCTAAGAAAATAATATGAAATATGAAAAAGATTATGTGCTCAAATATATTTAACAAAGTATCCTGCTGAATTTTTTTAATGTAATTATAATTTTCAACTCTAGAATAATTCAGTTTTTATGGCACCTCCACTTAATGGACATAATATAGTCGTTAGAAAATATTGTTATAATGGCTATATAGCAACATGGGCAATGAATGCAATATGAGGATGTTAATTGCAAGGTGAAGATTAAATGAGGCAATGACGCAAAGTTGTGCATAGGCAAAGGGCCAAGTTTACTAAATTTGTATCCTGGAAAATTTCTTTCTCTTAGCTTCAATTTTTATTTATTTAAAATAAATGTAATGATTCATATACTATAGATTTCTCACTAGAACTGAATGAGAAAATAACTGGAATGCACACTTTAGTTGAGAGCTCAGTAAGTGTTATTATTACATAATATGCAAATGAAGGTGTATGTAGATATAAATGACACTGGAAGGAAACAGTCAAACTAATAAACATGAATGGATTCATTGCTGATATAATTTGAATTTTTTTCCTTTTCTATTTTTCCCAGTTCTTTCATAGTATAGATTATTGTATTATCCTCACACTTTAAAAGAGATTATATTAGAAAATGTGGTTTTTCTTTAGATTTGGAATATTTCTGCTCAGGACAAATCTACTCTGGAATCTATGCCCATATTTGGAACTTCCCTACAGTATCTTTTTAAATGCCTGATATGAGAAATAAAAATTATTTCTATATTCTACCTATGCTCGAACTTTAGCTGCTTACAAATGTGGCTCTCAACAAAATTCTCTTTTACTGAAATAATGCTTCTGGAGAAAAGTTTTACATTCAATGAACACATTCACAAGTACAAACTTCATCAGGGAAAAACCATGCTCCAGTCAACTGAAAATTGATAGAAAGACTCTATCAAGTGCAGCTGTGGACCATGTTCCTAAGTGAGGAACTTAGCTCATTTGGAGCCAAAGATTTGTGGGGCCACCAGACAAATCCCTGACACACCTGTGATTGATGACATTGCCCTAGATCTGGGGAGTATGACTATATTCAAATATATTTCTGTACTGCTGACAACACCCAAATCTCTACTGTTCCAAATGAAGGCTTGAAGAAGCAATTTTCAGGTGAACTGAAGAAGAAAATCATATGTTTGCACCAAGGGAGGTAGCAAATTTATGAAAACAATATGAGTGAAATGACAGGTTTGTAGGATGATTTTGGTACATCTGCTTTGTGCGCTCTCACTCGGCAGGAACTGGAAGGACAAAAAGAGGAGAGAAAAATAAAAACTCAGTACTTACCCATAACACTGAAACTGTGGTAAACAGTTAGAAATGTGTAATAGAGTTATGGGTATGAGTGTGTGTGTGTGTGTGTGTGTGTGTGTGTGTGTGTGTGTGTGTGTGTGTATGTTTATGTGAGAATGTGTGCATATACATTTCTACACCAAATACAATTTAAAGTGAAAGAATTACTTTGCTTTATTTAAGTTCAAAATAGGCACCGAAGAGATTGTTGCTAATCATGTGTGATTGCAGCTTTAAAAAAATCACCTACGATGTATTACTTGATAAAAATAAACTCTATATATTGACTATTAAAATATCCAATGAATTTTATCAAATGGATTAGTTGCTTGTAGTTTTCTCAAATATGATTTCAGCTAATAATATATTCTAATACATAAACAGTATATCTCTTTGGATTCTGCTACTTATACCTGGGCATTCAAATAATTATGTTTTGAAAGAAATTAAGAAAGTTATCTTATCTATCATTTCTGGCAATACTGTTTTCCTAGTTCACTAGTACCATCCTCTCTCTCCCTTAAAGACCATTCTATGGGCGTGCCACATATGTTAAATGTGTAAGGACACTATAGAATTTCTTAGGACTGAATGTTTGCCATTTCATAGCAAGAACTTGCTCTATTCTTTCCACAATCCTACCAATAAGGCTAAATTAATGGCAATGCATTTTTGTAATGTTTGTGTAATTGAAAACAAAATGTTATATATTTCAAATGAGAGGCATTCTATCCAGAGAAGAAACTACTGAACAGCAGTATATAAATGATCCCAAGCAAACAGAATGTGAAATTATTGTGTTTTAACATTCAATAACAGGTTTCAGATAATAAAGAGATCATTTACAGTGTAAAACTAATACGTTCTAAGTTCAAACCTATGAAGAAATTGGAAATGATTTAAAATTAAATAGATATAATAAAAATTCCCAATGTCTAGCATAATACCTCGCACAAAGTACCTATTCAATAATCATTTGTTGAATGCCCATAATTATCATGAGACCCTGGATAGGCTACATCTCTAAGGCTGAGTTCTCTTATTTGTCAAACAAACCAATTTTTCTAGATTATTCTAAAGATTTCATTAAGATACAAAAATTTTCATTTAATGAATCATATAATTTTCTATGCCAACATATTACTTTTAATTTGAAAGAAAATCTGGACCCTTCAATTTTCAAAAATATTCATCCATGTTTATAGAAGGAAAGAAAAAGTTGTTTGAGTTCTTAGAACATTTAGTTTTAAAAATACGACCACATATCACACTTTCAGACTTCAAACTTTACTATAAGGCTACAGCCTGTTATTGGTACAAGAACAGCCACAAGACAATAGAACAGGATAAAGATTCCGGAAGCAAAGCCTCAATTCCTCAACCAACTCATCTTAGACAAAGTCTCCAATAACAATCACTGGGAAGTGGAGAACCTGTTCAGTAAATGGTGCTGGGAAAACTGGCTGATCACATAAAGAAGATTGAAACAGGATCCCCTACCTATCACCATACATAAAAATTAACTCTAAATGAATCAAAGACCTAATCATAAAACCTCAAACTATAAGAATCTTAGAAAACACAGGAGACACCCTTATAGAAATTGGAACTGGCAACCAATTCCTGTTCAGAACCCTAAAGGTCAATACCTTAAGAAACAAGATAGACAAGTGGGGGAGATAGCCCACAGAATGGGAAAAAATATTTGCTAACTGTATATCTGACAAAGGCCTAACATCTAGGATCTACAAGGAACTCCAATGCACCAAAAGGAAAAAAAACAAACAACCCCATTCAAAAGTGGGTAAAAGACATGAATAGACACTTCTCAAAAGAATATATACTTGCAGCCATCAGACACATGAAAAAGTGCTCAGCCTCACTCATCACCAGAGAAAAGCAAATCAAAATCACATTGAGATACCACCTAACCCCAGTAAGAATAACCATCATTAATAAAACAAACAACAACAGAGGCTGGCGAAGATGCAGAGAAAAAGGAATGCTTCAACACTACTGGTGGGAATACAAACTAGTGCAACCTCTCTGGAAGACATGTGGTGATTTCTGAAAGAACTAGAAATTGACCTTCTATATGACCCAGCAATCCCCCTATTGGGAATATACCGAGAGGAACTCAAATCATTCTACAAAAAAGATAACTGCACACGTATGTTTGTTGCAGCTCTATTCACAATAGCAAAAACATGGAATCAACCATGTTGCCCATCGAAGCTGGACTGGATTAAAAAAATGTGACACATATACACAATGGAATATCATGCAGCCATAAAGACAAACATATGGACTTCACAGCAACTTGGAAGATTTGGAGTCTATCATAGTGATCTATCACAGAAACAAAGAACAGAGTACCATATGTTCTCACTCATAAGCGAACCTTGAACAATTATAATACTATAAGAAAGGGATTGGCAGTAGTGGGAAACTGTCAGGGGAGGGAGATGGGATTGGCAGTTGAGGGAAACTGCTAGGGGAGGGAGGGACATACCTCATTAACAAGTACCTGCATAATCAACATTTGTATACCTAACTCTAAATTGTACTCCACATCTTTATAATAAAAAAAAATTATGACCATAGTATGTATGCCTCCTACTGGCAAGGTACACAATTTTGCTGACAAGACATTCATTTCAGGCCCAATAACTTAGAAAACAATTTGCACAGCTGCTACTAGTAAGAGTAGGAACTACCACTTTAGAATTGATTATAGTTTTAATAAGGCAAATAACAGTAAGTTAGTGAAAAACTTCTAAATCTATTGGTCTACATTAAAATGTTAAGAAGAAGAAATGTTTCCCCAAAGAAAAATATGTCTTTGAAAACAGAACAGGTTTTTTAAAGAACATGGTGATAGCTATGGTGGGGTTTTTATATAAGAAACTGTGACTAGAAAGCAAATGCTATACAAGGTAATTGCTAAATTTGTGCATTACAGCTGATATTTTTCAAAAATAGAATAAATTGTCATAAGTACAAGAAAGTAATACATGTACTTCGCTTTTTAAAAAATAACATCAGAGAATGTACATAAATAAAAGTTATACATAAATACATTATGTATTTATGGTCTGCATACATTATGTAATGGTCTGAATGTTTGTGTCCCCACAAAACTCATATGTTGAATCCCAGTCACTAAAGTGATGGTATTAGGAGGTAGGAACTTGGAAAGGTAAATAGGCCATAAGGGAGCCTGCTTTCCCCTTCCACCTTGTAAGGAGATGGCAAGAAGGTGATGACCATGAAAAAGCAAGCCCTCACCAAACACAATGTCTCTAGGTTCATCCATGCTGTCACAAATGGTAAAATTCCTTTTTTATGGCTGAATTATATTTCATTTTATTTATATATCACATTTTTTTTTGAGTTGGAGTCTCACTCTGTCGCCCAGACTGGAGTGCAGTGGCCGCTCCCAGCCACCGCAGCCTCGACCTGCTGGGCTCCGGCGATCCTTCCGCCTCAGCCTTCCGAGTAGCCAGAATTACAGGCATGTACTACCACGCCCGGCTGATTTTTTGATTTATTGTAGAGATGAGGTCTCGTTGCCCAGGCGGGTCTCGAACCCGTGGGTTCAGGCAATCCACTCACCTCCACCTCCCAAAGGCGTGGGATTACAGGCTGAGCCACCGAACCCGGTATATATCACATTTTCTTTACTTATTTACCTGTCAATAGACAGCTGGGTTGCTTCTATATCTTGGCTATATTCGGCAATGAACACTGGAGTGCAGATATCTCTTCATGGTCCTGATTTCAGTTATTTTGGATATGTATCCAGAACTAATATTGCTATATCATATGGTAATCCTATTTTTAATTTCATAAAACAGAAAAAAATGAAAAGCACAAAACCTTATTGTTGGGAATAAAGAGTTTCAGGGGTAGCTAAAATGAGGGTGTTCATGAACATGTAAATGAGATATATTTATTCAAGGGGATAATCCATGTCATACAGGAAGTATATAAAATACTTGAAAGAAAAAATCAAAATTTCAAAGCAATAATTCATGAAAAATTGATTTGCACTGTGTGAAGACACACTGCTGCTTTATTTGGTGAGTAAAGAAAATTAAAACTATAGAGCCACAATCATATTCTGTAATTAATCATTTTATGTCAAATGAAATTGGGCAAAGGGATCTTGTGAAGTGTTGATAATAAATATATCAGTTTTCTTGTTTCTATTGTCAGTCTTATAAGTCTATAAGTGTTCTTTCTGGGAAAAGAATTGGAGTTGAGGAAATATTAATTTAAAAGAAAAAATTCTTGTGTTTGGACAACATGTTTAGAATGTGGAAGAAAAGAATATATACAATATAGAAAGCCATGAAAGCTTTCTTATACATATAGCCACCCCCAGGCTCTTTCAAACTGATCAAAATAAAACATTCTGCACCCTATCTGTGAACCTCTTCAAAGAAAATGCTACCACATAAAATCAGGTAGAGAAAATATACAATGGAATTAAGTGCAGAAGAAACCTTTAAGTGTCTGACCTAACATCTTTTACTGCATCTTTCTTTCATGGTCTTTAGAAGAATGAAAACTTCCAAAACAATGACAGTTCAGAATGCCTCTCTGCATTGTCTATGTAGTGCCAACTCAACTCATCATTTGGAAACAAAAGAGAGGTGGACACAAAAGCTTTGACGAGAAATGATAGGACTTAAATTAAAGCAGATTCTACAAGAAGGGCTTCTGAAGTGTATTCCAACAATTTTGAAGGAACAATGCTTCAATTGTTCTTGTGCCCAGGAATAATCTTATTGAAGGTAAAGTTTCCCTGTGTCCGACAGCTCTTCATAAAAATGAAACATTTTGTCTTCAAGTACATCTAAAACAAGATGTAAGATTTAGGCTGAAGCTGCAAGAGTGACTATTATAGGCCACAAAGAGAAAGTACCGGTTACATAGTTTTCTTTCATCCAAGTTCTTTATTATTTCAAATGTGTCTTAAATTTTTTCTGCTTACAGTCTTGCAAACAATTTTAGCAATAGCTTAACTTCCACTTTGTCAAATAAGCTTGGGCAGTTATATGAAAACTACACAGAAAATAATCAAGCTACGAGCAACTACTTGGGCAGTTATATGAAAACTACGCAGAAAATAATCAAGCTACTAGTTCTGATCCCTGCAACATTTTGTAATTATTGGCATCATCCTCTTGCTGCTTTGTCATTCTCATGTTAGTGAAGAAATGTTGTTATTTTCTTTTTTATTTTTTATAGGAAATACAAAACATATGTTTTCATGAAATATGAAAATGAATTAAAACCATATATACCTGTATTAACTTCATGCTTACTTTCCTATTAATCTTTTACTTAGATTAATAAATGTTTTTTAAAAATCTATTGTAGAGAGAGGCAATTTTTGCCTCTCTCCTCCTTTAAGGAGTAAAATAGATCTCAGTATGTAATGTTTAGAAAAATAGAAACAACTCCATCTCAAGCCTCATAAATAAACTTTCTTTCAAAAATACTAATTATGGACTGATTTTATTTTAAGTAATCAAGTGACGAAAGAACCATAAGGATATGAAATCAGCTCTTCACTTAAACCTCTCAAGAATGTTTCTGTTTCACCAATTTATTTAAACTTTGTACAAGATATTCTGTAAAATAATTATAATAATGTTTAGCAAATGTGTAGTCACTTCCATTATGGGGGTCTTCAAATTTGCATGTTAGTTTTTATCATGACTAATTTCTTCGTCCTTTTCAACAATTTTATATTAATTTCCTATTGCCACTGTAACAAATTACCACAAACTTAGTGGTTTAAAACAACACAAATTAATCATTTTACGGTTCTAGAGGTCAGAAATTTAAAAAGACTCTGGCTTTGTTAGTGCTGCTGTAACAGAATATCTGAAATCAAAGAATTTATAACAAACAGAAATGTATTTCTCACAGTTCTAGAGGCTGGAAAGTCCAAGGTCAAGGTGCCAGCAGATGGTGAGGGCTTCTCTCTGCTTCCAAGATGGGTCCCTGATGCTGCATCCTTTGGGAGGAACGCTGTGCCCTCACATAATGAAAGGGATAAAAGGGTGAAAAGGGACCAAACTCCTTTCATCAGGTCCTTTTATAATGGTATTAATCTATTCATGATGGCAGAGCCCTCATGAACTAAACACCTCCCAAAGAACCCCACCTCCTAATATTTCGTTTCCAACACAGAAATTTGGGGGGACACATTCAGACCAGGGCCAACAGTATGCCTCCAGGCTTCATTCCTTTATGGAGGACCTAGTGAAGAATGTACTTCCTTAACTTGTTCAGCTTTAGAGTCTGCCTGCCTTCTTGGCTGGGGTTCCCTTTTCTCCATCTTCAAAGTCAGCAACATAGCTGAGTCCATCACATGTTGTCATTCCTTTGGTTGTCTCTTCAAACTCTTGCTTCCATTTTAAAGGATCCTTGGTATTATCATCTAAGATAATATATTTCTTTTAAAATTAGTTGATTAGCCACCTTAATTCCATCTGCATCTTTAAACCTCCTTTGTCGTGTAACAAATTGGAAGCTACTAAAAGAAACAGAAAACTATTTCTAGATTAAAATTGCCATTCTATAGGTCATTAGTCCCCAAAGCTGAGACAGTAAAGTTTACCTAAAATCTCCAATAGAGTTAGGGAAGAAAATGCATGATTAATGGGGACTATTTAAACCCAAAGTCTATAAGGATATAACTATAACATGCAAAAATCTTACATAATTAGAGAATATACAGAGTTCCAAGGTAGAGGTCTGCCACTACTTTTCCTGTTGTCAGATTTTGTTCCACTTTGAACAAAATTCTGGGAATGCTATGTTATGTCTTATCCCTCTCCTGCTTCTACCATAATCCTTCTTTTCTTTTTTCTTTTTTTTTTTTCTTTTTTTTTTTTAGGTGTTGATCTGCAAGGCACTTCTTAATACATTTCCAACATACAGCTCTCTGTCTCAGAGTCTGCTTGCTAGGGAATCCAGCTGAAGGCAGTGAGAAAACATGATGTTTTTCTCAAACCAAGTAATTATGTACAGCAAGTTTTCTCAAATCATTTTAAAATTGCTGTTTTATAATATATTTGCATGTATTTTTTCCTTAATTTGCATTTTCTAACTTTCTTTTTTTTTTTTTTAAGATGTGGGATACAATTTAAGGTTA
>NW_007248535.1:33648-73423 GCF_000164805.1 Carlito syrichta
TGACAATCCCTTTCATTTAGTATTATGATAATTGTTCAAGGTCTGCTTATGAGTGAGAACATAAGGTACTCTGTTCTTTGTTTCTGTGATAGATCACAGAGTATGATAGACTCTAAATACATTTGAGTTGCTGCGAAGTCCATATGTTTGTCCTTCTTTATTATGACCCTTCTTTGCTATCCCACTCCCAACCCACCACCCAGGATTTTCAGTCTCATCCTGCAAGAGTGGTACAAAGCTTCCAGCCCTGATTCTCAATGTTATCTGTATGTAAGAAACTTCAAAACACATTGGTGTCCTGCTTCCACGTAAGACCACAGAAAGTCAAAATTTCTCATTATGGGTCTGGGCATCACTGTTTATTTTTTAAACTCCTCTGATGTTCTAGTACAAAGCCTGAGTTGGAAATCAGACCATAAGGGGCAACTGCAGGTCCTTGCTAATCCTGGTGAGAGGGGTGTCAGGTATCTCAGTTTTCTTTTTTTAATTATTATTTTTTATTAATGTGGGGTAAAATTCAGGGTTAGGTATGCAAACATTGATTATGCAGGTACCCTTGTTGATGAGGTGTGCCCCCCCTCCCCTAGCAGATTCCCTAGTGAAAGCATCAACAAGGAAGGAAGGGTGCTACTGGTGACCACGTTTCATAGTGTAACTGAATTTTCTGCTTTCACAAAGATTAGAGATGGAGAGAGGAGAAAAGTCAAGAAGGAGATGGGGTATAAAGATACCTGTACTTCCTATTTAGTAAATTATGCTGGGAAAACTGGCTGACCACATGCAGAAGATTGAAACAGGACCCCTAACTATCACTATACACAAAAATTAACTCTAAATGGATCAAGCACCTAAACATAAAACCTCAAACTATAAGAAACTTAGAAAAGGCAGGAGACACCCTTATGGAAATTGGAACTGGCAACCAATTCCTGGTCACAACCCCAAGTGCCCATGCTATAAGAGATAAGATAGACAAGTGGGACCTCATCAAACTAACAAGCTTCTGCAAAGCAAAAGAAAACATCAAGAAAGCAGGGAGACAGCCCACAGAATGGGAAAAAATATTTGTCAACTATATATCTGACAAAGGTCTAACATCATGAATCTACAAGGAACTCAAACATGATGAAAGAAAAAAAAAACAGCCCCATTAAAAAGTCAGCAGGAGACATGAATAGACACTTCTCAATGGAAGATATGTGTGCCGCCAACAGACACATGAAAAAGTGCTCAGCCTCACTCATCATCAGAGAAATACAAATCAAAACCACATTGAGATACCACCTAACACCAGTAAGAATGATCATCATTAATAAAACAAACAACAACAGATGCTGATGAGGATGTGGAGAAAAAGGAATACTTCTACACTGCTGGTGGGAATGCAAACTAGCGCAACCTCTTTGGAAGACAGGCAGTGTGGCAATTTCTGAAAGAATTAGAAATTGACCTTCCATATAACCCAGCAATCCCCCTATTGGGAATATACCCGGAGGAACTCAAATCATTCTACAAAAAAGATACCTGCACACACATGTTTATTGCAGCTCTATTCACAATAGCAAAAACATGGAACCAACCATGCTGCCTTTCAAAGCTAGACTGGATTTTTTTTTTAATGTGGTACATATACACAGTGGGATATTATGCAGCCATAAAGGACAGACATATGGACTTTACAGCAACTTGGATGGATTTAGAGTCCATCATACTCAGTGATCTATCACAGAAACAAAGAACAGAGTACATTGGTAGTAGTGGGAACCTGCTGCGGGGGATGGGATTGGCAGTTGAGGGAAACTGCCCACTTCATTAACAAGGGTACCTGCATAGTTAACATTTGTATGCCTAAACCTGAATTATACCCCACATCTATAAAATTAAAAATTAAAAAAATTAAAAGATACCTGTTCTTGTAACACTTTCCCTAGTTAAATGTGAATTTCCCCCCAGTATGGAAGGACAACTTTCTCCCTAAATAATGTCCTGGGAGAAACTGGAGGCTACTGCTGCACGCTATGCCAAAAGAGTGATTTGACTGCTTTCTCAAAATACACTAAGATCCCAGGAAATTTGATGACTTTCTCAAGTCTTCTCAGTTCAGACATCCCACATAGTGCTACATAGATCCCTCCAGAGATTGCCTCAACCTCCTCACTCCATGTTTACCAAGCAGGAAGGGAGAACATGAAGAAAAAATACTATTAATGTTACTTTCATTTCGATTTCTAGATTTGAAATTTGGTCAAGATATGGAAATAGACAACTTCCCCTGACATAATATATCATGTCCCCAGAGCAGATGGTTACAGCAAATATTTATTCACAGCCTTAGTTTTTTACTCACAGATCTTTTTTTCTATCAAAATATTGTTATAAGAGCTCAGTCTATGGGTTTCAAAAAGACGGCTGAGAGAAAAGAGCAAGGAAGGGAATATGAAAGAAACGACAGTCTTATCTCCATGGTGACTTAGCACGGGCTATGGGAGCTGCCGCCATGGAGAAACTCCAGAATGAAAAGACAGCATGTGTCTGAGGAAATAATGTAATAACTATAAGAAATTCCTGGGGAAACCAAAAGTTGTTGTAAATTGTGTTGTATCTTTTTGCTGGGATATGTGGGTGATGAGAGTGCACAGGGGGTTGGTAGATGCAGCCTGGGCAGAGTATAGTGAGACTCAAGCTTGGAGGAGAGCTTTGTACATTCTGTTTTAGTCTCCAATCTCCCCCACTACCTTCCCACACAGGTGATGCTTTGAACAACGACAACCTTTGCCTGACCTCTCCATCAGACTTCCCAATATCATTAGAACACTAGGAAAGCACAAAGCTTGCTAGACAGAGGCATTAATGAAAATAGACGCTTGCTATTCTGTTGCCATCTGCCATTTACTCTATCATCCTTTAGTCCAAAATACTAAACATCAAACCTGAAGAGATTCTCACTTCCTAACTTAAGGGTTCATCAGGGGAGTGAGTTTCTAGGAATTAAGGGTAAGAGCTCTATGGTGCCCACAAAAAAATAAAATATATATATGTATATATATGCAAAAATTGATCAATGTAAATGTTAGAAAAATTGACAATAGCAAATGGATGTTTTTAACACACATCCATGTCTTAGTAACTGATAGACTGAGCAAACAAAATAGTCAATAAAAACAGAGAAAATTGAAGACCAGTACTAACCAAGTTGACCTACTTGATACTTATGAAATGTACCTACCAACTGTATAAAAAATATTCCTTTGAAGTGTCCCTAGAACATTTACCAAAATAGGTCCTATGCTGAACCAAACGGCATATTTCCACACATTTCAATGGATTCAGATCATATGGATTCTCTGACCAAAGTGAGAAAATAGGAACAAACAACAGAAAGATAGCTAGAAAATCTTCAAGCATTTAAAAATTAAGCCAAGCAATTTTCAGAGGTATAATTTATATACAGTAACATGCAAAAATCTCGTATATGCCACTCAGTGAATTTTTACACATGCATACATCTGTACAACAATCATCCAGATCAAAATAGTAAATGTGTTCATCACTCCTGCTTGCTACTTCTAAGTCAATACCTTGCCCCGGAAATAAAAACTATTCTGACTTCAATTACAGTGCATTTATTTTTGTCTTTTGTTCAGTTTTTTATATATATATGTATATGTATATACATATATATATAAAATCATAAAGTAGGTACCATTTTGTATATGACATCTTGCAAAATATAAAATCTTTTTTTAATTTTTTATTTTAAAGATGCAGGCTACAGTTCAGTGTTATGTATACAAATGGTCGTTTTATAGATAAAGTTTGGGCCTCACTTTTCCCAGCAATAAAAAATCTTTAAGTTTAACTTACAATGTTACATGTATACAATGTTTTTGTTTTTAGTTTCTATCCTTCCCAAATAAATAAATTCAAATAAATTATGACTGTATCACAATTTATTTTTTTAACCTCTTTTTTTAAGAACATTTGCATTATTTCCAGTTTGAGTCTATTATGAATAAAATGGCTATGAACATTTTTGTACATATCCTTTGGAGACTATATAAACTAATTTATCCTGAGTGTATACCTAGAAGAAGAATTGCTGGTCTACAGCAAGTACATGATTAGCTTTAGTCAAACAGTTTTTCAAAGTGGTTGAATCATTTTACACTCCAACAAGCAATATGAAAGTCCCAGTTGCTCCTTTTTTGTCAACACTTGATCTCTTCAGTCTTATAAATTATAGTCATTTTTAAAATTAAATCTCTCCCTGGTTTCAATTTGCATTCTTCTGAGGAGTAATTATGTTGAACATCTTTTCCTATGCTTATCAACTACTTGGATATAGTTGCTTTTTTCCTTTATCCTCATAGTTTTGTAGGGCTTGGTGAGGTTTTGTCACCAGGTGCAGAATTCTTTCAATTTTTATATGTCTGAAGAGATCTCCATTTCACTTTTATTTTGAAAGATGTTTTTACTGTTAATGAAATTCTGCTACACGATTTTTTTTCTTCAATATTTTTAAGGTTCTCTCTTGCATTGTTGCCAAAGAGAAATCTACTGAATCTACTGTTACTGTTCTTTGGTAATCACCAGTGTGTGTGTGTGTGTGTGTGTGTGTGTGTGTGTGTGTGTGAGAGAGAGAGAGAGAGAGAGAGAGAGAAACTGAGAGAGACTGATGTTAAAGTATTTTTCTAGTTTTGAGCAATTTTATTATATGTCCAGCATCATTTATTGAGCTTCTTGGATATGAAGATTTATCATTCTCTCTAAGTTTGGAAACATTTTAACCATAGCTCTTCAAATATTTCTTATGTCCCCATCCTCCTCTTTTTCATGTTCTCCAATAACATGCATAACTTCTTGAAGTTATCCCACAGCTCACTGAAGTGCTATTCTGGTTTTGCTTTAATTCTGTTTTTCTGTGTTTCATTTTAGACAGTTTCTTTTTTTTAATTTTATTTTAGAGATGTGGGGTACAGTTCAGGATTAGGCACATAAGTTGTCATCATACAAGTGAAGTTTGGGTCTCCCTTTGGTCCCCACTTCACCTGGTTTGGCATCAGGTATCCTTATTGATATTTTATGCCCCCCTCCCTTCTCTCCCCTGGCAGTATCCCACTACTGCCAATCCCTTTCATATAGTATTATGATAAATGTTCGGGGTCCACTTATGAGTGAGAACATGTGATACTCAGTTCTTTGTTTCTGTGATAGATCGCTGAGTATGACGGACTCTAAATCCATCCAAGTTGCTACGAAGTCCATAATTTTGTCCTCTATGGCTGTGTAATATTCCATTGTGTATAGGTACCACATTTTTAAAAATTCAGTCCACTTTCAATGGGCAGCATGGTTGGTTCCATGTGTTTGCAATTGTGAATACTACTGCAATAAATATGTGTGTGCAAGTATCTTTTTTGTAGAATGATTTGAGTTCCTCCAGGTATATTCCCAATAGGGGGATTGCTGGGTCATATGGAAAACCTTTCAAAAATCACCACAGAGGTTGTACTAATTTATACTACCACCAATGGTGTAGAAGCGTTTTCATTTCTCCCACATCCTCTCCAGCATCTATTGGTTTTTAGTTACTAATAATGGCCATCCTGACTGGAGTTAGGTGGTATCTCAGTGTGGTTTTGATTTGCATTTCTTTGATGATTAGTGAGACTGAGCATTTTCATGTATCTGTTGGCTGCTCATATGTCTTCTTTTGAGAAGTATCTATTTATATATTTTGCCAACTTCACAATACCCATTAAATTACCAACATCATTCTTCTCAGAACTGGAAATGACAATACAGAAATTCATATGGAAACATAAATGACCACAAACAGCCAAAACAATCCTCAGCAAGAAAAACAAAGTGGGAAGTATCACACTTCCAGACTGCAAACTTTATTATAAGGTTACAATATAATCAGAACAGCCTGGTATTGGTACAAGAACAGGTATATAGACCAATGGAACAGGATAGAGATTTTGGAAGCAAAGCCTCAATTTCTCAACCAACTCATCTTTGACAAAGCCTCCAACAACACTGGGGAAAGGAGAAGCTATTCAGTAAACAGTGCTGGGGAAACTGGCTGACCACACACAGAAGAATGAAACAGGGCCCTTACCTATCACCATATACAAAAATCAACTCTAAATGGATCAAAGATCTAAACATAAAACCTCAAACTATAAGAATCTTAGAAACCACAGGAGACATCCTTATGGAAATTGGAACAGGCGACCGATTCCTAATCAAAAACCCATTCTATAAGAGATAATATAGATAAGTGGGACCTCATAAACTAAAAAGCTTCTGCAAAGCAAATGAAATCATCAAGAGAGCAGGGAGACAGCCCACAGAATGGGAAAAAAATATTTGCCAACTGTATATCTAACAAAGGCCAAATATCCAGCATCTACAAGGAACTCAAACGTGCTGAAAGGAAAAAAATAGACCATTCAAATTCAATAATCTTTTTTTCCTGCAATATCTAATCTCCTGTTAATCCAACCCATTGTATTTTTCACCTTAGATATTGTGCTGCTCATCTCTAAAATTCACTTGGGACTTTTTATAACCTATGTGTATCTTCTTAGCTTTTTTTAGCACATGGAATATAATAACAATAACTTTTAATAGCCTTGTCTGCAAGCTCTAATATTTGTGCCAGTATGGGGCCAGTTTCAATTGGTTAATTATTTTCTTTACCATGTTTTCCTATTTTTTACATGTCTAGAATTCATTTGATTGGATGTCAGACATTACGAGTTTAATCTTCTAGAATGTTTTATAGTTTTGTATTCCTATAAATTTTCTTGAGTTTTGTTTTGGGATGAAGTTAGTTTACTAGGAAATAGCTTGATTCCTTGTGTCTTGTTTTTATGGTCCATTGGAGAATTTCAGGGCAGTATTCAGTCTAAGGCTAGTTATTCTGCACTACTGAGGCAAGATCCCCCTGAGTTCTACATCCAATATCTTGAGAGTTATAAGCTTTTCTAATCTGGTCAGTGATAGTAGGCATTATTTCCAACCCTATGAAGGAACTGGACACTGCCTCCTCTAACACATCCAATAGTTCTTTTCCTGATCCTGAGAGGTCTTCTCACAAACATGTGCTGAGCAGTAGTACTTTGATGAACTCTAAAATGGGACCTCTGGTGTTCTTTCTTCTCTCTCTCTCTCTCTCTCTCTCTCACTCTTTCTCTCTCTCTCTCTCTCTAATATGCTTTCCTGACAACTTTAGCTGTCTGATCTTCCTAGGTTTGGGATTCTCAGCCTTAACTCCAAACTCAAGGTGTGACACTTGGGTTTCCCTCTTTGCATTGTTGCCTCAAAGACATCTCAAGACAATAATTTGCAAAAATCATAGGATTCACCTTTTTTTCTATGTATCAAGAATTATTCTCTGTGCTTGCCTAGTTAGTATCTTAAACACCAGTTTTTCATACACTGATTTTTTTTTTGTATCATGTGAGAGGATGTATCCTAGCCCTATTATTCCATCTGCAGCAGAAGCAAAAGTTCTTGACATTTAATTTTAACTTTATTATTTTATTTTTAACATAGTATATTTCATAATTTTAATGCAACTCTTTTATGATACTTTTATGGTCTCTTGAGTTGATATAGTAAAAACCCCATCTTACTCTCTAAGTCCCCCATACATATTTTTCAACTATTGCATTATTTTATTTATGCTTTTGCATTTAATTGTTGTGGGATTTGTTTTGGTAAATTTGATGTGATGTATATATATTTATTTTCAGAAAGTTAATTGATTGTCCCACTGCTAAGACATTCCAATTTTATTATTTACTAACTATTTATAACTGCTAGTGCCTGATTCCATAGTATTTATTCTGGTACATTGAATTGTCTGTCTCTTACTAAACCAATGCCACAATATTTTAATAATTTAGTTTTCAAAACTTGCTTTAAAAATTCTGATCTCTCTTACATATCATTATTTTCTTGGAAAGACTTGATTAACATAAGGTTTAAGATGATATGGAAACCCCTACCTAATCCCTGACACACGGATACAAAGAGATATGCATAAAAGAAAAAATATGTGTGTGGGTATACACACTCCCCCCACCACCCACACACACACACACACACCCCTATACTTTGGTGGTAAATACAAGCAAATATAAGCAAATTTGGGGAGAAGTAAAATTCAAATCAATGTTTAGCATTTCCCTCTAGAAATATAGTAGTCTTTTCTTTTTTCAAGTCCTCCTTTTGTGATTTATGACAATCTTACTCAACTATGTCATTAGTTCCAACAGTTTAGTGCACTGATTTTGAGTTTTCTGTATATAAAATAAAATCAACTAAAACTAATAGCCAGTTTATCTTCTTAATTAGTTACAATTCTTATTTATATTTTAAATGTTTTATCAGAAGAATTTCACAAGACATTATTTAATATTTAGGAAATTGTCCATATTTTCTTTACTATAATACGATATCTTTTAGTTTAGGGGTCAACAATTAAGATGACTGTATAAGGACAAAACAGATATTATAAAATAAATACTACATGTTATTGGTAAGGAGTTTCATATAAAGGCATTTCCTTCAGACATGTGCCCATTACTTTATATTTTTCAAATAAATAGACATAAAACATAGAGAAATATGTTTCTAAATTACCCATAAAGTGACAGTGCAAGAACAATCATAAATGACCATCAAAAAAACTGGTCTTTTAAACTCTAATATAATGCTACAATAATAAAAGCAGTCTGGTATTGGTACAAGAACAGGCATATAGACCAATGGAAGAGGATAGAGATTCCAGAAGCAAAACCTCAATTTCTCAACCAACTCATCTTTGAGAAAGCCTCTACCACTGACTGGGGAAAGGAGTAACTATTCAGTAAATGGTGCTGGGAAAAATGGCTGGCCACATGCAGAAGATTAAAACAAGATCCCTTCCTATCACCATACACAAAAATCAACTCTAAATGGATCGAAGACCTAAATGTAAAGCCTCAAACTATAAGAACCTTAGAAAATACAGGAGATACCCTTATGGAAATTGGAATTGGCAACCAATTCCTGATCAAAACCCCAAGTACCCATGCCATAAGAGATAAGAGACAAGTGGGGACCTCATCAAACTGACAAGCTTCTGCAAAGTCAAAGAACCAATCAAGAGAGCAGGGAGACAATCTGCAGACTGGGAAAAAATATTTGCCAACAAAGGCCTAACATCTAGGATCTACAAGGAACTCAAACATGCCGAAAAGAAAAAAACAAATAGCCCCATTACAAAGTGGGCAAAAGATATGAATAGACAGTTCTCAAAAAAAGACATATGAGCAGCCAACAGATACATGAAAAAATGCTCAGCCTCACTAGTCATCAAAGAAATGCAAATAAAACTACACTGAGATACTACCTAACTCCAATCAGGTTGACTATCATCAATAATTCAAGAAACAACAGATGCTGGAGAGAATGCGATGAAAAGGGAACACTTCTACACTGTTGGTAGGAGTGTAAACTAGTACAACCTCTGTGGAAAACAGTGTGGCGATTTCTAAAAGATCTAAAAATCGACCTTTCATACAACCCTGCAATCCCCCTACTGGGAATATACCCAGAAGAACTCAAATCACTCTATAAAAAAGATACCTGCACATGTATGTTTATCACAGCATTATTCACAGCAACAAGAACATGGGACTGACTATGCTGCCCATCAAAAGAGGACTGGATTTTTTTAAATGTGGTGCATATACATGATGGAATATTATGCAACCATAAAGAAGAACAAAATCATGAACTTCACAGGAAACTGGATGAACTTAGAGTCCATAATACTGAGTGATCTTTCACAGAAACAAAGAACTGACTATCACATGTTCTCACTCATAAGCGGGCTTGAACAATTGGCATAACACTATAAGAAAAGGATTGGCAGTAGTGGGAAATTGCTGGGGGGGGCAGGGAAATGGAATTGGCAGTAGTGGGAATCTGCCCGTTAAGGGGAGGCACACCTAAATTAACAAGGGTAACTGCATAATGAACATTTGCATACCTAACCCTGAATTGTACCCATATCTTTAAAATTAAAAAATTAAAAGTTAAAATAAAATAAACTGGTCTTTGTGTGGGTGACTGGGGCCACTTGGGGCACATGCCTCCTAAAATGAACTTCTTAGCTGTCATTAGAGTCCAGCCTAAAGTTTTGAAAATGTCGCCCCAAGAGTGCTGGACCTACCAATTCTTCCAAGAGATTCAAATGTGTAGATTTTTATGTGAGAATACCAAACTTTCTAATATTGTTTCAGGTAACAAAATAAAGCAGCAACAAAGTAAAGCAAACAAACTTCAGTGCAAACTAAATAAAGCATATCTGTGCACTGGATGAGACTCTCATGACAATGGTTTGCCACCTCTGCTCTGCTCTAGGGTCCACGGTGGTAGCTTTAGAATAGGATACAATGTGAATGGTATAGACTCTTCCAGGTTTAAAGAAATTGTTATAAGAGACAGAGAGATAATTGGAGTATTTTATTTTAATATATGTTATCCTTATTTTTCATATTGATGTAATAGCATTTTAATATATTCTCTCATTTCAATGTTTCCTTTATTTGAGAGTTTAATTGAATTTAGTCAAAGTCAACTTCTTTTTAACACACTACTAATTTATAATGTTTTCTTTAGAATTTGTAATATACACATAACCATATGAGAAACTGGACTGTAGAACAGAATATATATATGCACATATATACATAGCCTATTAGTCAAGCTTCATAACATAAACAGGGAAGTTTGAAGAAACCTTCTCTGAAATAGTATTAAAGAGCACCAGAATAACAAAAGCTAACATCAAGCTCCTTTGGTTTGCTTGACATGACACTTAATGTTTAATGAACTCATATTCTGGAGAAACTGTCTTATATTCCTCTTCACGTCTGGAATTTGAAATTGAGCTGAGTTTCACACTCTGTTCCTGACTAATTGTTGTTTCACTATTGACCATGGATCCTAAAGGAGCTATAGGCATAGCTTTCCTGTTTTTCTTGGAAATGTACAGGTGCTATGATTATATCATTAGATGCAGAAAAAACTTTTGATAAAATTCAGCATCGCTTCTTGATAAAAACCATCAAACACCTAGGTATAAAAGGAACACACCTCAAAATAGTAAGTGCCAGCTATGATAAACCCACAGCTAACATATTGCTAAATGGACAGACACTGGAAGCATTTCCCCTGAAAACTGGAACAAGACAAGGCTGCCCACTCTCACCCCTCTTGTTCAACATTGTGTTGGAAGTCCTGGCTAGAGTAATTAGACAAGGGAAGGAAATCAGGGGTATCCAAATAGGAAAAGAGGAAGTCCAGTTATCCCTCTTTGCTGATGATATGATCCTATACCTTGAAAATCCAAGAGAATCTGTCAAATTGCACTGATAAAGGACTTTGGGAAAGTCTCAGGGTACAAAATAAAGGTGCAAAAGCAGTTGCATTCCTATACACAAACAACAAGCAGGCAGAGACCCAAATTAAAAGCATAATCCCATTCACAATAGCCACACACAAAAAATGAAATACCTCAACATCTTTCTAACCAGAGAAGTCAAAGACCTCTGCAATGAGAACTACAAAACACTGCTCAAAGAAATCCAAGAAGACACAAACAAATGGAAAAATATTCCATTCTCTTGGATAGGAAGAATCAACATTGTTAAAATGCCCATCCTACCAAAGGCAATCTACAGATTCAATGCAATTCCCACTAAATTACCAACATCATTCTTCTCAGACCTGGAAATGAAAATACAGAAATTAATACGGAAACATAAATGACCATGAATAGCCAAAACAATTCTTAGCAAAAGAAACAAAGCAGAGGTATCACACTTCCAGACTTCAAACTTTATTATAAGGATACAGTAATCGAAACAGCCTAGTATTGGTACAAGAACAGGCATATAGACCAAGGGAACAGGATAGAGATTCCAGAAGCTAAGTCTCAATTTCTCAGCCAACTCATCTTTGACAAAGCCTCCAACAACAACCACTGGGGAGAGGAGACCCTATTCAGTAAATGATGCTGGGAAAACTGGCTAACCACACACAGAAGAATGAAACAGGGCCCCCACCTAACCATACACAAAAAATTAACTCTAAATGGATCAAAGATCTAAACATAAAACCTCAAACTATAAGAATCTTAGAAAACGCAGGAGACACCCTTATGGAAATTGGAACTGGCAACCAATTCCTGATCAGAACCCTAACTGCCCATATCTTAAGAAATAAGATAGACAAGTGGGACCTCATCAAACTAACAAGCTTCTGCAGAGCAAAAGAAACTGTCAAGAGAGCTGGGAGACAGTCCACAAAATGGAAAAAAATATTTTCCAACTGTATATCTGACAAAGGCCTAACATCTAGGATCTACAAGGAACTCAAATGCACCAAAAAGAAAAAACAAACAGCCCCATTAAAAAGTGAGCAAAAGGCATAAAAAGACACTTCTCAAAAGAAGATGTAGCCAACAGACATATGAAAAAGTGCTCAGCCTCCCCAATCATCAAAGAAATGCAAATCAAACCACACTGAGATACCACCTAACCCCAGTAAGAATGGTCATCACTGATAAAACAAACAACAACAGATGCTGGCAAGGATGCGGAGAAAAAGAAACGCTTCCACACTGCTGGTGGGAATGCAAACTAGTGCAACCTCTTTGGAAGACAATATGGCGATTTCTAAAAGAACTAGAAATTGACCTTCCATATGACACAGCAATTCCTCTATTGGGAGTATACCCAGAGGAACACAAATCATTCTACAAAAAAGATACCTGCACACATATGTTTGTTGCAGCTCTATTCACAATAGCAAAAACATGGAACCAACTATGCTGCCCATCAAAAATGGACTAGATTAAAAAATGCGGTACATATACACAATGGAATATTATGTAGCCATAAAGAAGACAAACATATGGACTTTGCAGCAGCTTGAATGGATTTAGAGTCGATCATACTCAGTTATCTATCACAGAAACAAAGAACAGAGTACCATATGTTCTCACTCATAAGCTGACCTTGAACAATTATCATACTATAAGAAAGGGATTGGCAGTAGTGGGAAACTGCCAGGGAATGGTTCGATTGGCGGTTGAGAGAAACTGCTAGGGGAGAGAGGGGCACACTTCATCAACAAGGGTACCTGAATAATCAACGTTTGTATACCTAACCCTGAATTGTACCCCACATCTTTAAAATAAAATTTTTAAAAAAGAAATGCACAGGTATTAAAGTCATATATCGGGCCATTTATAATCTTGAATGTCAGTAAATAACATGATAATTGTAATAATAATAAACAAATATATTCTGAGTTATGATAAATAAATAGAATTATCTAGCTAGTATGGAACATTGTTGCTTTTATTAATACTAAAAGAAAAAAAGGACTTTTGATCTAACTTAAAGGATAATTTCAAAAGACTGTTGCTATTAAGAAAAATGGAAAAAAAAACCCTGAAATTTCAAAATCTTTCTTTTGAAAAAAGAAAAAATATGCATTAAAGTGGGTCTTAAATTTGTTCATCCATCAGAATCTTCTGGTAAGATTGTGAAAACACAGTTGCTGAGTCTTACTCTGGAGACTGTAAACCAATAGATCTGGGGTGGGGCTCCATAATTTGCATTTCTATCAAGTCCCTGGGGATGCTGATGCTGCTTGTTCCAGGACCAAACTTTGAGAGCCACTGCATTAAACAAAGGAATAGACCCACCTGGGAGTTATCTAATCTCCATTGTCTGAGTAATCCTTTTTCTCTACTCTGAAACGTTGAATTAGTTTAACATGAATGAGATTTCTTCCACATCAAATGCTTGCAAACTCTTAATTGGTTATTTTCCATAAAATGCTTGTTGGTACTGATCCAGTATCACAAAACCCTCCTGTGTGTCTCTCATGGCTGCTTAGGGAGCTGCCATGCTGAAATACAATAGTGGTCCATCATCCTCCTTCAAAGTTCTAGAAAGTCCCAGAAGGTGAATTTTATTGTGATGTTCGGCCTCTCAAATCTGTTCGCATCATTGCATTTTATGTTGCTCCCTATTCCCATGAACACTGAGTCTCATTAAAGCAGGAAAACATTGCAATTGAAACCACCCAAAGAAGCCAAGGGTATCCATGAGACACTAATACTCGCCTTCTCCCTCTTTTTCTGATGTTTAGCGTATCTAACTTACAACAGGGAGTGGATGCAAACAAAAATTCTATTAACAGAAACAATAAGTTGGGAAGAAAATCAAGCAGGACAGAAGACACAGTATCTTGAGTTCAGTTGGCATGCTGTGTGGCAGAATAGAAAGAGGTGGGACCCTGGAGAGAAGTATCTGTGGCACATGTGCTGTGCAAGAAAGTGTATAGGACCAGACCAGGGATCACAGAGAACAATTAGCAAGCCTTCTCAGATTTACTAGGGAGTTTCAATTATGAAAGGACCAGGATGAATTAAATAAGTTCTACTGTATAACACTGTGCCTGTTGTCAACAATACCGCATTGCACACTTAAAAATTTGGTAAGGGGGTAGTTCTCATGTTAACTCTTCTTGCCAAAACAAAATAAAATTTTAAAACATACATATATTTTTAAATGAGACATCAAAAATATATGTATATTTTTAAATTTGCAGGCAGGGCCTTGCCAGGTCAGGTGTAATTGTTCCAGTCATACAAGGTTTATATTCTGTAGGTCTGAGAATGTGGAGAAATCACAGAATGAAGAAGGAAGATAAGCAATCACATGAATTAGATTGCTTTGAGGAGAATCTGTGAGAGAGATGTGTGTGGCTAAATGTGTATATTATAGTGTGGACCCTGTTGCTGCATTATTATATTCAATATTATTATCTTACATTACGTTGCATTATATTATATTATATTATATTCAAGCATTCTTGCTATTCAGCAAATTTTAAATGACACAGATCCTTAAATATTATTGATTACCTCAGTTTCCCCACCTTGCTGTGTTTTGCTTTTGTTTTCGTTTTTTTAGGTACTTGCCCAGATACAACTATATCTCATATGAGTGTTTAAAATGCACTTTGTAACCAGTCATGGTGGGTTACACCTGTAATCCCAGCACTTTGGGAGGCTGAGGCAAGAAGATTGCCTGAGCTCAGGGGTTTGAGACCAGCCCAGGAAACTTGGCAAGACCGCATCTCTACAATAAATCAAAAAATTAGCCAGGCCTCATGCTGCATGGCTGTATCCAACTATCCAACTACTTGGAAGGTTGAGACAGAAGGATCACCCGAGCCCAGCAGGTCAAGGCTGTGGTGGCTGTGAGCATACCACTGCACTGCAGCCAGGGTGACAGAGTGAGAATCCAACAACAACAAAAAATGCACTTTGTATGGTTTGCTTGAAGTAAACTAACGTACTGTTGAATCATGCCTGTATATTTACATTTGAATGAGGGATGATAAAGTGTTTTAAACATAAGTAAATATAACAAATATCATGATCATTTTACTTGCCATCACAACTTATTTACTTGACATTGGAAACTACCATTTGCAGTAAAATAGGAAACGATTTCATTTTTTCCTCTCTCAAAAATTGCTTTAAAAAAGGAGATTAGAGAATTTAATATCTTGACAATATTAAAACCAACAAAATTCTTGTCTGATTAAATTAAGAAAGCAACTGCCAGTAATATGCTTTAGAAACTGTATTATATACATCTCATAAATAGACAAAACTCACAAGGAAAAATGCTTGAACTCAATTGATAAAAATGGTAATTTAACAACATCAAAATACTCCTTTTTTTGTGACTGTATCTGAACAATGTCTAAAAATTTTTTATCAGCTCTAAATACTCAGATTTGTTCCAATTGCACCACTTTGTCTTCCAGTTCTTAGTAACAGAAAACGGAGCCCCTTCGCTTACTGTCTCTTCTTATTTCTCTCTGGTGAGACACTAATATTCCTCTTTTGTTACGCAAATTTTCCAACATCACAAGTACAGAGAACCCTCTAGCTAGCCCTAATATATCCATCACTCAGCTTTTATATGTCAACATACGATCGGCCTCAATTAATCTACTGACCCACATATTTTAGCCAAAATATGTTAAAGCCAATCTAATACATCAGGGCATTTCAAATGTAAATATTTGAGAAGACTATTTTAAAATAACTGCCACACCTTAAAAGTTAATAATTTCCTGGTATAAAAATACTTTTACTTAATTTATTTGAATCAGTATTCCTCAAAGTCCACATATTGCATTAAGTTGGTATGTATTTTTAGTCTCTCTTATTTATTTATGTTCATTTATTTGCTTCTCCTTATTTCATTTGTTCCATTCATATGTACAATCAAATATCTCACAGTCTGCATGTGATTGATTACTCCCTCATGGCAGACATATTAATTTTCCTCTATCCCCTGTATGTCCTACAAATTGGCAGTTTTGGAGGACTTAGAGTCAGGTTCGAGTACTTTGACAAATACACTTCATATGTGGTGTTTCTCACTTTCTATTGCTTACATCGTTGAGACTCCATGACATCTGGTTGCCCTATCTTTAATTATAAGATTAATAGTAGGTTCAGAAGATGTTAGTTTGATCCTCACTACACAATTTCTAATTATCCTTTTCCCTAATGATTTTATGATTCATTAGTAGTTGTTGCCTAGACCTATTATTTCATCCAGAATTGTAAGTTGTGATTTTAGAATTCTATCATTCTTTCATCTGTGTACTTATTAGCTCAATTCTTGCAAAGAACTTTCCTTCTCCCAACTAGTTGTGTTCCAATTTAAAATCTTTTCTATTCTTCGAATCTGAAGTATATTTTTCTTCCTATAGGAGTCAAAAATGTTTTCTTGTTCTGTTTTTGAATATTTTGTCATGCTCTACTTGACTGCCTGGAAAATATTAAATAATGCCTATAACAAGCCAGATCATACCAATGCATAAATTATCCTCAGGCCTCTATGCCTTGCTTTAAAAGCTTCATTAATTGCTTTAGCAGCATTAACTTTTAGAGGTCACTGGGGTCTCATTAACTTACAGTTATCTTATGTCCCCATCTGAGTTGCCTATTCCCAGGGAGTTGTTTGTGTGCTAAGAGAACTCAGGGGTGATAAAAGAGAGAAAGCATCACTCTTAGTTACAAGTTAACTCGGAAAGAAGACTTTTGAAAGAGTAACCAAGAATCCATTTATCCTAAAGCTTCATAAATTTGACTGAAGTATTCTTAATAGGCTAGCTATACTTAAAAAGCTAAGTGGTCTTTTGTTTGTTTGTTTGTTTTTTCAGCTTGATGAAGCACAGTCCTCACAAGACACAGGCTTGCGGATGGACTAGTGAATATCATGAGGAAAATAAGAAACAACTCTAGAACTTCTGTTCCTTGACTCAGGCAGCTTTCTTGAAAAATGCATGTCATTAAACTTGGAATACTAAACAAAGACAGTGCACAGTTTCAGTAAAATGATGACTTGAAAAAGAACTGGTTTTCAGAGAAAAATGCACACATTCAAATAACTATAATAACCAAGATTGGAAGGCATAACAGTAAGTAAAAGACATTCACCGTCATAGTGGACTTTGCAGATCCCTAAAAGGTCGCGCAGAGAGATGCCCCAGGTATGGTAGGGATAGGCTCCACCAGAAAACAGAGACTTATTTAAAAATGTATGCACAGAGCAATTGGACACAAACCAGGGTGGCCGGATGCTTACTTGTCCTTCATTCCACGATAGTCTGAAATACTGAAATACATTTGGGGGAGGAATCAAATATGGACGGTCCCATGGAATGTTGTGGACTTCATTCTGTTGTGAGAATATAGTGGTTTTCGGCTGTGCTTCTGGGCATCACAGTATGCACGTGCCTGGTCCTAAGCAAAGGCAGATATGTAGTCCTTGACAATGGGATAAATGGAAGGAGCTTTATATTTTATCTACTTAATCACTTAGCTAGTAGGACACTTCCATATTTTTGTTCTAGGATTTAGTTTGTTTTGGTGCTTTCCACCTATCCCACTGTTTTTAGATAAATAAAATTTATCCTGAATTAATCTACTTTATTTTTTCTATTATCCTTTTAAGTTCCTCTATTTAAAAAAAAAAGAGAGAGAAAGAGAGAGAGAGCTGTTTCTTTTCCTGGATGGCATCAAAGTTTTCAGCAGTTGTATTGTGTGATTAAAAAAAATAAATTATAAGATCTGAATAGTGTTAAAGTATATTTATTATTAAACAACTATCCATGTGTCAAAGTTTCCACTGAGAAAAGGAATGCTCCCTAGCCTAGTCACTAGGAATTCCACCCAAGTAGACAGGGCTGGTCCTTGTGTGTTTATCAGATTTGTGTTTCAGGATTTATAGAAGCCAAAGTGTTTTCTTATTCATATGCATTTAGGAAATCCATCTTCAGTTTGCATTATGCAAACACATGTTAAAGGGAGTGAGAACACATTCTACAGAGGCATATAGGACTTTGAATGAAGAGATAAATCAAGATACTAAGCCAATATTTGCAAAAATGTCATTTCTAGTTGAAAATCCTCAGAATTCCAGATCAAATATGAATTCAGAAAAGAAGACATTTGCCATTGGATTTCTACCAAGATCAATAGTCTGGCTTTCATTACTCAGGTAACACATTGGGTATGACATCAGGATATAGTCATTATAAACCTTAGCATCACCATCTACACAAACCCAAATCTAATCTTCAGAAACATAGGACCATGTATTAGAAACAATAAATTTTCTCCGAAAAACTAATATCCTCAAATGTCTCCATTGATTTAGATCCTTCTGAGTAGTTGGATTTTGGTTATTGTGACTCATAGAAAACATGGAGTTGACACTTTAAAACACAATAATATTAATTTAAATAATTATTATTCCCAGAACATGTGTAGACAACCTTTCATGCCAACTCTCTTCTGAATATGAGTTTTATTTGGTTTGTTGTTGTTGTTATTACTGTTGTTTTTATTTATGTGGTTGTACTTTCTTTTGAGGAAGGAGATAGTTCACTAGAAATAATGGAACTCTCTTGTTTTAGAGACCTGTTCTAGTTGCATGGACAACTTTCAGAAACCATCCCCTTGCATAATTTATTTTGCAGTCCTCCTTCACTCTCACCCACCCAACTTGATCCATATGATAGGAAAAACATGGAACCCAGCTTTCTTTTTTTTTAATTTATAAAAAGTTGTGTATGTATTCTTTTTTACATCTTAAAGATGTGGTGTACAATTCAGAATTAGGTACATAAATGGACATCATACTGGTAAAGTTTGGGGCTCTCTTTGGTCCCCACTTTGCCTGGTTTGAGATCAGGTACCGTTACTGATATTGTCCCCACCCTAACCCTGGCAGTATCCCGCTACTGCCAATCCCTTTCTTATAGTATTATGGTAAATGTTTGAAGTCCGCTTGAGTGAGAATATACGGTACTCTGTTATTTGTTTCTGTGATAAATCACTGAGTATAAGAGACTCTAAATTCATCCAAGTTGCTGAAAAGTCCTTATATTTGTCCTTCTTTGTGGCTACATCATATCCCATCTTGTATATGTGCCACATTATTTTGTATCCAGTCCAGTTTCAATGGGCAGCATACTTGGTTCCATGTTTTTGCTATTGTGAATAGTGCAATAAACATGCGTGTGCAGGTATCTTTTTTGTAAAATAATTTTAGTTCCTCCAGGTATATTCACAGTAGGTGGATTGCTGGGTCATACAGCAGGTCAATTTCTAATTCATCTAAAAATTGCCACACAATTTTCCATAGAGGTTGAACTAGTTTGCATTCCCACCAACAGTGAAGAAGTGTTCCCTTTTCTTCGCATCCTCGCCAGCATCTGTTGTTTGTTTTATCATTCATGGCCATTCTTACTGGAGTTAGGTGGTATCTCAATGTGGTTTTGAATTTTATTTCTCTGATGATTAGTGAGGCTGAGCATTTTTTCATGTGTCTGTTGGTTGCCTGTATATTTTCTTTTGAGAAGTCTAATCCAACTTTCAAAACAAGGAGTCTCATTGCACTTGCAAACTTTTGTGTTCTGTGATGATTCAGATACCACCTCAAACTCCATAGAGTGAATGTTTGTGTGAAAGTGTGTTATCTTTACCCATTGAAAACCTAAACTCTGTCTTGGACAAATTTTAGGTTATTGTCACCTGTCTTCTCAGAATGTAACAATTATCCCTCTATCTATATGGGTACCTTGAATATATTTTTAGAGTATGCTTCCCCTGAGGTTTCTTCTTTGTACCTGATGATTGCCTTGCTGGTGGGAGGTGGATGAAAAGGAATCATGCATTCTTCACCCTTTAAAAAGTAAAGCAACTCAGATTTAAGATGTCACACTGTTTTATTGGAAAGTATAAAAAGAACTGTTTTACGATGTCATTACAATGACATGGTGCAAGGGCTGGCTCTAAAAAATACTTCTGCCTTGGGAGACCAAATAGTTTAAGACAGAAGCTATCAAATGATCTCATGCTAAACTGTTTATCTGTCAATAGAGAATAGAATTGTTTTCTCTAATGGGAAGTCTTGTTGTGCATTTATTGAATATTGAAATCACCACTGTGGAAATTAATACTGAGGGGAAAATTCATTTGATAATCTAGTTAAAGACACATGTTCCAGATTGAAGGAAGTTTAATCTCAACAGTCAGATAAAGACAAAAACATTATTGAAAGATTTTATCTCTATCCTAAGGGTTTAGCTGCCCAAAAATGCATAAAATTAATAAACTATGTTTTATTTACTTCTGTTTACTAAATAATAATTTCCTAGGACTATCCAATCAAAAATCCAAACAGATACAAAACTGTACATTTCCAATATTGTTTAAATAAAAGACAGTTTGGGAGCAGTATGCAAAAATAAGATCTTTTTCTTTCTTTTTTTAATACTTTGCTGTCAATAAATAGAAATGTGATTCAAACTATATCCAGACTGGATCATTGTTATAAATTCTTCAATGGTTTTTATTGCATGTAGACCTGAATTCATCTTTCTACCATAATCTATGTTTTTTTGTGTTATGCAAACCCACATCAGATTCTTCTCCCACCTCAGGGCATTTGCACATATTGTTCTTTGCCTGGAATGCTTACCCTCCCCGTTCTTCACTGGGTTTGGCACTTTTCTCTATCTGGATTCTCTATCTCAAGTTTTTGTTAATTGATTTTTAGTTTTTAAATCTCACAATTATTGTATTTTATATTTGCTTTTTATGTCAGCCTATGGCTCACAATTTAGCCTGACCAAGAACAGAAGTTCTGTCTATGTGTTTCCCATTATTTCCGCACCACCTAGGGTAGTATCTGATGCATTGAAAGCACCCAAACATATCAAATGAATGAATGATTTTAAAATAGGTCTTATTCTTTTCCTAAGTATATAAATTCAAGATAATTTTGCAAAACTGTGTGTTCAAATAAGTATTCACCTTCTATCCATAAGAACCACATATCATTGCTTTCCACAAAATTAAGATGCAAATTCATTCACTCCCTCTACTCCTCCTCCTCCTGCACCTCCTCCTCCTCCTCCTCTTCCTCCTCCTTCTTTGAGCATTAGGAAAATCTTAAAGTATATGAAGGGAAACAACCACTTCATGAGGATGTGATAGGTACATTTACACATACACTTCATTTCATACATGAGCTTTTTATAATCTACTCCATAATAGCAGGTTTTATCAAATGCCAAGTCCTGGAATCATGACCCTTGCAATGGGTACTAGATAAGGATGTAAAGGAGGTTGTGCAAATCAATCCTTAACACCAGCAGCACAAAGGAAGGGTGTTTTCTTATTGATTTGATAGGGAACCAAGAATTATCCTAAGGTATGTCAGAACTGTAATTAGAAATTTTATCTTTAGAAATTTTCAATTCAGTCTTCTAAAGTTCAAGTGCATTGAACTTCAACAAACTACTTTACTGAAACAACCATTTATATTTTTCTAAAAAGATTTTCCTTATCTTATAAGCCCTATTCTTATAAAATGAACTAGACATTTTAGTATCATTAGTTTAGTAATAAATACTTAATTACACAGTCAATTTCTTAATAAATTGCCATTACAATATTTAAGTTAAGTAAGCCAAATTAGTCCTTTGCCCCCAACTCACACTGGCAATCTTCCCTGCCTTGGTAACCACTGTTGTCTCTGTGATGTAAGTCTTTGAAGACATGAATGTATGTAATCCCCCTATACTGATAGAGTTTTCTGTTTTTATTTTAATTCAATACTTTGTATATATTTTTAGCTTGCTGTTTCATGTCATAATATATCTTGCAAATCACTCTGTGACAGATGTCATGTTTTCTAACTATTCCTAACACAACATAAAATTGTCATAACAATATGGTTGTTCCTTAGTTACTTTCTTATTCCCTACTGCTGGACTATAGGTTAATAGCATTAAAAAATGGCAGTGTCAAAAAGCATGCACATTTAAAACTCAATAAGTACTATCAAATTCCTCTTCACATTGGCCATGCCAATTAATATCACCCACTAATATTCCAAGTATCCAATATATAGGTTTACTCACACTCAATATTTACAATATTTTTTAATTATCATTCTGTTTGGTGAAAAAATATTTTGACTAGTTCTTGTGATAAAATATATGTGATGGTCAATTTCATGTGTCAACTTAACTGGGCTACAGGATGCCCAGATATCTGGATAAACATTATTTCTGGGTATATCTGGAAGGGAGTTTCTGAAAGAGATTAGCATTTGAATTGGTACACTGAATGAAGCAGACTGTCCTCTCTAATGTGGGGCCCAAATAAAACAAAAGGGCAGAGGAAGGTTGAAATCTCTCTCTTTCCCTCTCTCTCTCTCTCTCTCTCTCTCTCTCTCTCTCTCTCTCTCATATTGCATGAGCTGAAATATCACTCTTCTTCTGCCCTTGGACTGACTAGGTCTTACACTATTAGTGCTTCTGGTTTTCAGGACTTCAGACTTGGACTGGAATGTATATCTCTGACTCTTCTGGGTCTTTAGACTGTAGGACTTCTCAGCTTCCACAAGTATATGAGCCAATTATTTATTTTAAAAAATAAGAATAATATATATAATATATTCTATTATACATATTCACATGTGTGTGTGCATATATATGTGTGTGTGTATATATATATGAATATATTCCATTGGTTTTGTTTCTTGGGAGAATCCTAATACAGTACACAAATGAAATTTGTATATACGTTTATTAAACTTTGATGCTTCATCTTTTGTGAAATGACTTTTTCCTATCCTTTGTCCATCTTTATTAAGTTATTAATATTCTTCTTAAATATTTCAAATGTTTCTCTTTACAAATTCTGGGTAATAGCCCTTGTCTATTACACAGAGTTAAAAATTTTTTCTCCTGTGTTGTCAGTTATATTTCTCTCCGTTGGACTTCTTTTTTATATATTATTTATCTTAATGGAATCAAATTTACCAATGACTCTTCTCATAAAGAAACAGCATGTCAAATTCTATTTGAAATCTGTTAGTGTTTTATTTGGATCACATTGAATTTATGCATTAACTTGTAGAGACATAATACATTTTTAAAATACTGAGTCTTCCATCTAGGCAAAATGGTATAGCCTGAGCTAGCTTGGTATATTTTTGTGTCCTGAAAAATTGTTTAAATCACAAAAATATTTATGTGAGTTTATACAATACAAAAATAGCCCATATATGCAATATATTAATATAGATAAGTGCACAATGTTTACATTTTTTTCTCCACAAGGCTACAATTCTTATTTCTTGTAAAAAAATAGACATGAACTTCACATACAGAAAAATAGCTTTGTGATTAGCTTCATAATTTTGCCCCAAAATGACTTACAGTTTCATTTTTCTCTGATCCTTCGTAAAATCTAAAAAGATGTTGTAGCTTATTGAAACAGGGCCAATACATGGAAGGATGCCTATATTAAATATTATTTCAAAAATGAAGTAGTAATGAAAATATTCTTGCTAAAGGGTTATTACATGAGAATTTTTTTTTTTTTTGAAATTCACAATGATAAAAAAAATCACTATGAAAAACTTCTATGTGGATTTTATGCATATAAATTTTCTTTTTAGTGAGTGTGCTTTTTAATCAAGAGTTGTCTCAAAAAAATAGGGGCAACTGCTTCGGATTAAATTACATTGTACATATTGCACTGAATTAAATATTTGAATTATAATTATTCTATAAAATGTCAGCTTGCCTAAAAGTAGGGAAGGGTATTCTGAATTAAGATATTCCAAGCACTATTGCTTTGTAATATTATGCAAACAATCAAAGCAACAAAACACAATTGTAAACAAGTAGAGTTAGAGTCAAATGTGCTTTTGCATTAAATTGAAGATATTTGTTCAATTATAAAAATGAAAAAGAAAACAAAAGTAGAAAAGGTACACAGAACTGTTACTTTCTAATTTATAACACTCTACAAAATTTAAGGTATCATAATTTCTATAAAAACAATAACAATTGCAATAATAATTATTTTGGTCATGCAATTAAATCCATTATTATGGATACAATTACTGCAAACTGGTCAAGCTATCAAACACTGATGTACAAGATGCCAAAATTCAATAGATAACTGGTGACCAACAATGGGTTTTCAAAATCTTCTCTGTCCTACCATTTTATTTTCTCAGTTGTTGAAATTCCCATTGTTACAGTATTTCCTGCTGAGTTAAGCTCACTCTCCTTTTCTTTTTCTCTTTCTCCTAGTTTACTTTCTCATTCACAAATTGGTGACAGTTTTCCTTCAATTCTCTGTGCCATGTATCCAAATTAATGTTCCTTTGCTCATAATTAATGTAGGGACTCAGCTTCGGAGTCCTTTTTCTGAATTTTTTCTCTGACCTTCATCTCACATACAGATTTTATTTTCATGTTCGTCTTCTTTTTTCAACATACTTCTTTCTGCTGCCATTTTTGACAAAAGACTTTTAAGAATTTGCTATTGTTCTTTATTGGTCTCTTCTCTGTTTTATTTTACATTTGTCAGTTTTTTTGCTATTCTCAATAGTACATTTTATTAGTGACATTCTTCAAGTCCTGCATGTACATTCTCAAAGACAGACATGAAGTGGTAAAACCACATGATGTTATTTTCAATGTCAGCAACACTGCAACAATACTGCCCACTTATGACCATTTTTCATTAAATTCAAAGACATTACCATATGCAAGAGGCATGTATCTTTCAAACTATAAGATAAAATATGGTAAGAAAATAGCCGTTAATCTTATTGAAGATCCCTAGTACAAGATAAGTCACATCTCTTTTATTGCCTTCAGTAGTCGCTCTTTGTTTTTGACTTTTGATAGTTTGATTCTGATACGTCCAGGCATGAATCTCTGTTCTTACCAATATTTAGCCACTTTCTCTTGAATAAACACTCTTCTGATTGTATAATGGAAAACATTAATAAAAATTTGGCAGGGCTCAGTGGCTCAGCCTGTAATTCCAGTACTTTGGGAGGCTGAGGTGAGTGGATTGCCTGAGCCCACAGGTTTGAGTCCAGCCCAGGCAACTTGGCAAGACCTCATCTCTACAACAAAATAAAATAAAATAAAACTTAACATTAGAGCTATGTGAGAGTTCTATAAGAATTTGTGAGGGCCCTAGAATCTCTAGCCAGTTTTGGTAAAGGGCTTAACCTGAACTAAACCAGTTTTAAAGACTGAGAAAGGTGGCTGTATTTTTAAATGCATAAATAACAACCAATAGAATAAATTAGCAACACACACACACATACACTGAAAAATTGGGCCCAAACAAAGGAACCAATTAAATCTCCAGAAACCAACTCCCAAAAAATGGAGATCTATGAATTACCTGACAAAGAACCCAAAATAAAAATCTTAAAGAAGCTCAGTGAGCTTCAAGAGAGATAAGCAACACAGATAAGCAACTAAATGAAATAAAGAAAGAAATGCACAAACAAAATGACAATATCAATTGATATAGAAACTACAAAAAAAGAACCAAATAAAAATTCTGGAGATGAAGTGCATATAACTGAATTGGAAAATGTACTATAGGATTTCTACGCCAGACTTAGTCAAGTTGCAGAAATCATCAGCAAACTTGAAGATACATCATTTGAAATTATCAAGTAAGAGTAAAAAAGATTTTTAAAAAGTTGAGAAAAAGTTTAAAAAAAAAAAAAAGCCTAAAGAACTTGTGGGATACAATCAAGTAGACCAATATTTGCATTATGAAATTCCCATAAGAAAAAAATAGAGAAGGGGTAGTTTATCTTAAGAAATAATTTTTCCAAAATTTTTCCAAATTTGAAGGAAGAAATGAACATTTGAGTATAAGCTTAACAAAGGACACTAAATAGGACAAATCCAAAGCAGTCCACACAAAGACACAACTATGATTATACTGTCAACGTTTAATTTTATTCCACTGTGGTCTGAGAAAGTGCATGGCAGTATTTTGATCTTATGAAATTTGTTTATGCATGATTTATGGCCAAGGATATGATCAAACTTGGAGTACATTCTATGTGGTGATAAATAGAATGTATATTCCATGGTTGTTGAATGGTGTGTTCTGTAGGTCTTTATTAAATCCATTTGGTCAAGTGTCAAGTTGAGGTTCTGGATCTCCTAGTTGATTTTTTGCTTCTGATTATGCTGTCAAAAGTCAAAGACAAAGAGAGAGTCTTGAAAGCAGTGAGAGAAAAGCGACTCATATAAGGGAGCTCTCATAGGATTATCAGCAGATTTCTCTGCAGAAACATTATAGACCAGAAAGGTATGGGATGACATATTCAGAGTGCTAAATAAAAAACTACCAGACAAGATATTACACTTTGTAAAATATTTCTTCAAAACAAAGGAAAAATAAAGACCTCACACAACAAAAGCTGAAGCAGTTCATCACCACCAGACATGCCTTACAAGAATAGGTAAAGAGAGTCCTTCAATATGAAACAAAAGGTGAGGAGAGAATAACACAAAAGCATATGAAAGATAAAGCTCTTTGGTAAAAGTAGATTTACAGGCAAATACATAATCCTGTAATCTTTTAATGGTGATACATAAATAACATTTAATTATGGTGCAGAATTATAAAACTTTTATCTTTTAAAAATAAATGTAACTGCAAACTATGTTAATAGACTAAAAATATAAGAAGATATAATGTTGGCATCAGTAACAAAATGGTGGGGAGGGGATGTAAAGGAGCAATTTTCGTATGTGCTACAAGTTGTCAGATTAAAATACATTATAACTATAAGATGTTTTATGCAATTCCCATAGTAATCAAATAAAATACCTATAGATTATGCACAAAAGAAAATAAGAAAGGACTCAAAGCTTGTTACTACAAAATATCAGTGAACAAAAGGAAAGAAGCAATTTAGGGAAAAGGTGCAAAACAACTACAAGACAAAAAACAATTAACAAAATAGCAATAGTAAGTAATTTCCTGTCAGTGAGGACTTTAAATTAAAATGGCTTAAACAACCCAATCAAAAAGCATAAACATAGTTTAATGGATTAAAAAAATAGATCCAACTGTATTCTGGCTACAATAAACTCACTATAGATATAGTGACACATAGAAACTTAAAGAATGGAAAAAGAAACTCCATGCAAATGGTAAATAAAAGTGAGCAAGAGTGAAATAATTATAACAGACTAATAAACTTCAAGTTAGAAACTATCAAAAGAGACAAAGGAGGATATTATATGATGATGAAAGAATAAATTCACCAATATGTACTTAACACATATATACTTAACATCAGAGTTCTCAAATATATGAAGTAAACATTAATGGAATTGAGAAGAAGTAGATAGAAACACAATCATAGTAGGAAAATTTATATTCCACTTTTAATAATGGATAAATCAATCAGGCAGAAGGTTAAGCACTCCACCCAAAAACAGCAGATTACACATTTTTCTCAAGCACACATAGAGTATTATCTAAGATGGATCACATGATAAACCAAAAAAAAGTCTTAACAATTTAAGAAGACTGAAATACCAAGTATCTTTCCCAATCACAATTAAATAAAACTAGAAATAAATAGCAAAAGGAAAACTGAAAAATACACAAATATGTGAAAATTAAACAACACATTCTTGAATTACCAATCGGTCAAAGAAGAAATCACAAGAGAAATTGAAAAATATCTTGAGACAAGTGTAAAAATGCCAATGCACTAAACCTTATAGTATGCAGCAAAATCTGTACTAAGAGGAAAGTTTATAGCAATAAATGCCTACATTAAGAAAAATGAGATCCTCTGCCATGCATCAGACTTGTATAGGAACTGAAGCCCTGCCCTGTGTATGAGAGGGGATGAGTGATTCTGACATGCTCTAGGTTTGTTCCCTGCCTCCCAGCCATGCACAAGTAATTGATCCCATGCAAGGAGTCCTGGCCAGGGTACAGTGGTAGGTGACCAGAGCACAAGCAGAATGGGGAACAAACTCACACTCAGTCCCTGAGTGCATGCCTTCTGCCAGTGAAAACCAGTGGCTGGCTCCCAGGCTATGAAAGTTTGTCTGCAGATTATACTCAGCTGGCACCCACCACCAGAATCTGGCAGCCAACCTCCAACCCCAGATAAGGAAGGATCTCCTGCCAGTCCCACATGCCCACGGGGTGAATCCCTCCTGTGGCAGCGAAATTGCTCTCTTTCAAGTGCTGAGCACAGACTTGAATTGTTGTGACCGGAGTGCGAGGAAGAAGTCATCAATACGCAGAGGGTCAGATTATGAGTCCTTTAATTAGCTGGCGACCGAGAGGGGGCTCATGTCTCCAAAAATTCTCAGCCCTGAATGAGGCCAGGAGAGGGTTTATAAAGGCAAAAACCACAAGTGGGTCACGTGGCATGGCACATGGCATGGGGTACAAACATAAGGCACATTAGGCTACATAGCATGGGGCACAAACATAAGGAACATTAAAATTGAGAGAAGAGCAAAATATGCAAATGTATACAAATAAATGTGGGACTTGTGGGTGGGAGTGTCTAGTATTTAGGAGAAACAAGGGTGTGGGTCCCTAGGTACAGAAAGGTTGCAACCTATGATTACAGGAAGGTTATGTAGGGGGTCATCTTTAGGTTAAAACAGCTAAAATGGAGAATCTGTTACAAAAGAAGAGTACTTATATTAAACAAGCTATTACAGACTATTATCATTTTTACACAGGTATTTCATTCCCCCCTTTCAGTTGTTCATGAGTCAAAGCATTGACTTGTCAGTCAGAAGTACATTATTGTACTGGGGTCTTTCCGTTGTGTGACGAAATGAACAAATTAATTTATTATGTAGGGTCTAGACCTGTAAGACTGGAACCAGAAGGTTAATGTTTTATACAAGGTTGGACAAACTTAGTTTGTGTCGGACCAAAGCAGTGAGAATTATTTTTCCATGTTGAAGCTGCTATGGCAGCTACTGTCGCCAGGGGATGTCGAAGAGAACAGGGGGTCAGAGGTGGTCTACAATGGGGATAGGGCATCCTCCTTTAACAGTTTTAATTGAAAGTTTTCCAGTTCCAAGTAGAGGAGGTTTTCTGGACTAGCCAGGTGGTTGCTAGGTGAGTACAGGTTTAGAAGGGCATCTGAGGGTGCTAGAGGCTGCTGATGAGGAGTGTCTGGGGCAGGTTCTCACATTTCAGGAGAAGTTGCTGTTTTCAGCCTGTCTTCTTTTGCAGTGTTAGGCTGCCCCTGGTTGAGACTGCTAGAAGCTGATGTTGTGGCCAGGAAGAGCAGCCCTGGAGTGGGAGGGTCTGGTAGACCATGAATTCGGGCCTCTAGTTCTAGCTCCTGAATTCGGAGCTGCAGGCTGTGGTTGACCTGTTGTAGAGACTGGTGTTGGTGTTTTAGTTTTTTGAAGTGGAGCTGTTGTTTTTGCAACTTGCAGATGTAATTTACAGCAGCTTTTAGAATAGTGCCCTTGTCTCAGCACACTCCTGGGATATAGGACTCGGAGACAAGAGTACCTAGTTCCTGGATTTTATTATTAATGGTGAATTGCCTGTGATGTTCCAGTTCACTATGATTGGTTTTGTCCTTTTTTTTTTTAACAGTTGTCTTGTTTTTAGAAATTTCCAGTTGGGCACTCAGGCAGGAGTTACTGACAGCATTGACTGTTGTGGCCATAGGTTGACTTTTGTATATATTAAGTGGTTTTTCTGATATAGACAACGTGTTGGGGAGTTGCAGCCCCATTTTGTCTTTATAGCTGAACATTTTATTATTTTTGGACTGAGTGGTAAGTAAGTGGTCTATTGGCCCATTAAGAGTATTGCCTGTGGGGCTGGTGGCATGGGTAGTTTTTGAGACAAGCAGCAGCTGGGGTCCTGGAAGTGGGCAGCAGCAGCTGGGGTCCTGGAGGTAGGGTGAAGGCCAAGGAAGCTGGCTTGGGCCCAGGTATGGTGATAGGTAGGTATTGTTTTACCTGTTGTGGGCATGTTTGTTGCAAGTGGTGACACACTGGGTTTTCCATTTCCTTGGGCATCTAAGCAGGGGGTGGATGGCCTAATGTAATTGTAGGAATGACAGAGAGGCAGGTGCAGGACTGGGGAAAGGAATCACTGTGGCCTGTTTCCGACCCTCACGTTCTTCTTGTTTTTGCACCTGGGCCTGCATTGTGGCTACTGTAGTGTGCCTGTTTCTGCTGTGTTGGCTGGTTAGCCCATGAAGCAGGATGGCAAGCTCAGAGAGTAATTTTGAGAGAATTTTTAGAGTCTAGTTCTACTGTCCAATAACCTGAGCCGGGTGGAGCAATGTTGTCGAACCCAGTATTCTTGACGTGGGAGCAATGAATCCAGGCCGACAATCTGTCCACTTGGAGTGTCGTTGACATAGACCAGGTTTCTAGGTTGAAACTGATGGCACAGCATGGAAGATGGGGTTGGCAGGATGGCACAGACATTGCAATGCACAGTAGTCTGAACCTGTTGGAGGAACTGGAGATTCTTCAACAGAAATTGATTAATAAATTAATGAAAATGGAAAGATAACATGGCAAAATCTATGGGATATAGTAAACTCCATACTTAGAAGGAAGCATAGAACAATAAACATTTATATTTGAAAAGTTAAAGACAATTTTTTTTTGTAAAAGAGAACAAAAGAAAAATAAAAACTACAGGCTAATATGTCTGATGTACATAGATGTAAAACTTATTTAACAAACTGAAATTTTTTAAAGCATATTAAAAAGATTTCATCCCAGACTTGCAAGACAGGTTTAAGAAAATAAACCAGTAAACATGATTTATTATATTAACAGAATGAATGTTAACAAACATAATTGATTATTTTAATAGATGTAAAAAAAATTTAATAAAATTTAACAGTAAAGTTATTCTTTTATGGTTTAAAAGACACATTAGTTTGTTACCATTACTATTATTTTTATTGTAGTAACAAACAAAAGATTTGGTCTGTCTTTTTATTTTTTATTTTTTATTTTTTGTATCCCTGGAAATATCTGTATGATTTTGGGAAATGGGCAAAGATTAATCTGTAACTACTTCCTGCTGAAGTGGGCCATAGAGATGTCTTTTATTTATTTATTTCTGAGGGCACAGTGGGATCTTAACCTAATATTATTTGGATTTTTAAAAAAACCAAGCGAGAGCACAGGCAAACATTTTTAGGCAAATGATGGTGAAAAAGCTATTGTCCCAGAAACAATACTGAAAAAATGAAAGCAATTTTGTAGAGAGACTTAATTTATAACATTAAATTATCATTCTGGCTAAATGAATAATTGGTAACTTAAAGATTTAACTGGGACTATATGATTTCAACATGGATGTCCAGAACCATAAGGATGGTACCTGTGTTAACTTAAGAACTTAATTTGGGTTCCAGTGCCCTGGTATTTACTTGGGGAGGTGTTGGGTGATGGTGAGCCAGTGCCAGGTGGTTTAGCAGGTTTTTAGGCCTCCATATGTGGCCACCATTTGAGAGCCAAGTGTTCTTTCCGCTCTTCAGAGGAGAGTGCACCTGCTTCCCAATGGTTATTTGACATACATGGTGGACAAGGTCCAGGAGGTTAAGGCCTTTTAGGAAAACTATGCTTCCAGTGCCCCCACAGATTGTACCCATAAGCAATGGACACCATCCCCCTAGCAGGTTTGTTGTTACCAGGTTTTCATGGGTGCCTGGAGTTTAGGTCACTAAATGCAACTGCCAATTTGGGTGCTCCTTTGGCCCTCCAGTTCTGCTGCCCTCCATGTTGGCACTGATCTGGTTTGGTTAACATAATTTTAAAACTTTTTTTTAAAATAGGTTATACACATGAAACTTTTATTTACTGTTTCTGTTTGTGACAGGTTGATGCAAAACCCTTTAGTGTGAACAGACCACATGGACGTGCAATGATCTGCCCTACAATTATAAATAAATAGAAACAGATTATTACTCAAGCACGTGGTCCACCCAAAATTGTTAAAAACTCTTATAAATTATTAAATTGCAGTCTTAGTTGTAAGGTGTGGACAATCTGTGTGAGAATATCCAGCATGGAATTTATTTGACAGAGGAACAAACCAAAACAATGACCCGAGGGTGTTAATCAGTTACAATAGATGACTTAAACTTTAAGTAAATACACAAGCACTCCACTAAATCTTCTAAATTATTAGTAAAGTGTTCATGTACTTGACCTCAAGGTCAGTTATTGGAACCAATAATTTTAATTTAGTTATTCTTGTAACAAAGCAGTTATACAAATGATTGTTTATGAACTTGACAAGCACTTTATGAGTACTTATTTTATTTATAAAACAACTTGGTAACATGTTGACAAAACATATAACATGTATATATATGTAAATATAATCAAACAATTTTTAGATTTAATAACCTTTGATCAAATAATTTTAACCATGGAATAGCAACAAACTTATTAGTATTTTTATATTATTTAAAGTTAATTATATTTCTGACACAACTGGAACCAGCTTTTATGGCTAAACTTTGTCTTATTAGGCAACCTTCTTAGAATTGGGAGGTTCCAGCGATGGAGGGCGGGGAACACAAGGACCTGGCTTATCGAAATCAGAATTTTATTGGGGGTTTTCCAAAACATATGCCATGTCCCATGGTGGAGGGTGTTGGAACAGAGATAACCATTGGTTATACAAGCAGCCAACATACACATGAAAAAATGTTCAACCTCGCTAATCATCAGAGAAATCCAAACAAAACTACAATGAGATACCACTTAACTCTTGTAAGGATGACTATCATTAATATGTCAAAAACAGCAGGTGGTTGCCCAGTTACAGAGAAAAGGGAATGCTTATACACTATTGGTGGAAACGTAAGCTAGTTCAGCCTCTATAGAAAGCAATGTGGTGATTTCTAAAAGAACTAAAACCTGAGCTTTCATATGATCCTGTAATCCCTCTCCTGGGAATATACCCAGAGGAACATAAGTAGAAATAAGACACCTGCACACATATGTTTATTGCTTCACTGTTCACAATAATAAAAACATGGAACCAAACCTGCTGCCCATTAAGAGTGAACTAGATAAAGAAAATGCAGTACATGAACATGATGGAGTATTTCAAAGCCATAAAGAACAAAATCATAGCCTTCACAGCAACTTGAATGCAGTTGGAGATCATCACACTAAGTGAACCATCACAGAAAGAAAAAACTGAATGTCACATGTTCTTACTCACAAATGAGCCATGAACACCAGTCCCATTAGCACAATGGTGGGATTGGCAGTCACTGAGCCTGCTTGGGGAGGAAAGCAAGAAGGGATGGAGAAGGGTTGGGGGCATGTACAACAACAGGGTACTTGGTCCACTACCATGGGGAGTAAGGGCCACCTAGGAGCTCGAACTTCACCTGCATGCAGCCTAATTATATAGTAAATCCTCACTTGTCCCCCATAACTCTGTAATAAATAAATAAATAAATAAATAAATAAATAAATAATTTTTTAAAAGAAAAGAAAGAAGAAAGATCTCAAATCAATAACTTTACACCTCAAGAAGCTAGAAAGAACAAATTAAGCCCAAATTTATCAGAAAGAAGGAAATAATAAAGATTAGAGCAGAAATTAATTAAATGGAGAATAGAAAAACAATGGGGGACTTCCAGCAAGATAGCGACAGGGCAGCTGGGTCTGTGAGACTCCCCACTGAGGAGATCACAAAGAGAATCTGGTTCTCTCCCCAGAGGCTACAGATCCCATCGTCGGCACCCTGCTCTTCACTCGGAGCTCAGCCATAGACCTCTCTGAGGCATCACCGTGATCTGGGCAGCTACTCTGGCTGCCGCTGCTGCCACTGCCACCTCAGCTGGCAGCCATTCCACTTCCCACTGCCAGTGCCTGAGGCGAGCCGCGGCTGCTTCCACCAGCACTGCCGCCGCCGCCGCCGCTGCCGCCACTGCTGCCTCCAAGGCAGCCATTACACATCACTCCACCTGTGCCTGAGGCCAGCCGCCACTGCTGTTGCTGCCACCACCGAAACAGCTATTCCACATCGGACCCATCAGTACCTGAGGTGAGCCACAGCCACCACCACCAAGGCAGCCATTACACATCGCAGGGCCTGTGCCTGAGGCGATCCATGACTTCAGACCTTGAAGCCCCTGCAAGCAAGATCTGCTGAGGTCTACTACCACTGGACGTCCTGGCAGGCCGTGGGTCTCCTCCTGTGTGCCTCCAGGCAACATCTCCCTCCCCTTAGGGGTGGGCGAGCAACTGTGATAAAGACCATCTGTAGCAAAGGATAACACCCCCTGCTGGCGATTCAAGGTAACAACACCGAAAGGGGAAAAATTGAAGCCTGACAGACACAGGTCAGATCTGAGTAGTGAACGGGGCAGTGGGGAACTGAGTGATGATCTGAATTGCCCTTCACAGCAGGCCAGGGGCAACTGATCCTAACCTTGAACAAACTTACTAGCTTGAAAAGACAGCAAGAAATCAGAGCTGAAAGGACTTTCGACTTAAATGAAAAGTCTCAGGGTGTGCTTGATTGCTTGTTAGTCTACTGTTGATACTATTCCTTCTGTTTTGTTCCCCCCCCTTTTTTTCTCCTTCTTTTCCCTTCTTTTATTTTCTTCTCTCTGTAAACCATAACTTTGTATAGAGGAATAGCACACCAATAAGGAGGTTGGTAAACTTGTATGTAAGCAAATTTGTATGTTTTAGTTTTTTTTGTATGGGAGTTGGTTAGTTTGTAGCCGTGGTCCATTGTTCTCATATGTTTCAATTTTTGTCTCTCTTTCCATTTGTTGGTACACTTATCTGTTCTCACCTTTACCCCTCTCTCTCTCCACCCCCCTCTTCCTCCACACTGCCTGCTCCATTCTCTTCCCTCTATTAACTGCATTTTATTTTCAGGGAGTAAACCTACAACCCCACTGCACAGACAGATTCCAAGGCAGTGGGAAGTGGGTTTCAGATTATTCATACACCTGTTGGTGGATACCAGGACCTGCAGATAGATTTTGAATCACAGCTCCCTCCTTAAGTAAATCACAAAACTCCAAAAAGGACCACACCCAACCTACAACACAAATCCAGAATTGAACAAAGTAAGAGGACATACATAAACAAGAATAGGAGATTGAACAAACAGAAGTAAAAACAACCCCTCCACACCTGAATAACAGAATTAAAAAAGACAGTGATGTGAAGGGAAGGAAAAAGTAGGAAGGGGGGAAAACTGCACAAAAGAAGAAAAACCAAAAGAAGAATATAGGTCTCACACAGACCCCTGGGAGATCAGACACTGGGAAAACAGATTCTGGAACACAAAAAATGAAAAACCCCCAGAATTACTGGCCACATGCAACAAACCCAGGCATCAAGACAATAATAGAGAGAATTTTAAAAATTGAGGAGAAACAAGAGGAAAACAGGAAGGAGCTGATGTCATAAATAACAGCAATAAAGAATACTGTGATGGAAATAAATAACAAACTAATAAGCATGGAAATCAGAATTAGCCAAGCAGAAGAAAGAATCTCAGAGCTCGAAGATCAAAACACAGAACTAACCCAAACTGTCGAAAGCATAGAAAAGAAGCTCAAAAAGACAGAACAAAACCTTCAAGAGATGAATGACCACTTCAAGAGACTGAACGTAAGAGTAATTGGCCTTTCTGAGGCAGAGAGAGGAGCAAAGGTCACACTGGAACAAACATTTCATGAAATCATTCAAGAAAACTTCCCTCACCTCATCAAGTAGGAAAAAATTCAAACACAAGAGATACAGAGAACCCCTGCAAGATAACAAATGAGATGACCAACTCCCAGACATATAATAATTCGCCTAAACAAAGTAGGTATAAAAGAAAAAATCCTAAAGGCTGCAAGAGAAAAAGGTCAGACTACCTACCAGGGAAGACCAATTAGAATAGCAGCAGATTTATCTACAGAAACACTCCAGGCTAGGAGAGCTTGGAGTCCTAGCATCAAAGTTCTAGAAGATAAACAATTTCAACCGAGAATAACCTACCCAGCCAAACTAAGCTTCAACAGTGAGGTAGAATTGAAATCTTTCCCAGATATCCAATCCCTAAGAACCTACGCTGCCACCAGACCACCACTACAAGAAACACTTAAGAAAGCAGAAATACAGAAGAAACACAGAAGAAAAGGAAAAAGGAACAACAATGTTCTTCACAAGAGTACAGGCAAAAGATTAAAAACACACATGATCCAACTCTAAAACCAAAAGAAAGACAACACACAAGCAGGAAGAACAATAACTCTGTAAGAACATTATGATAGGGATCAACTCTCACATCTCAATAATTAGTTTGAATGTGGATGGACTAAAGGCACCACTGAAAATACATAGAATGGCAAAGTGGATAAAACATCACCAAGCAACAATCTATTGCCTTCAAAAGACTCACCTCACTAGAAAGGACACTCACAGACTCAAAGTAAAAGGATAGGAAACAAATTTTCAGGCAAATGGAACACAAAAGAAAGGAGGAGTCACAATCTTAATCTCAGACAAAATACCCTTTAAGCTATCAAAAATTTAAAATGATACAGAAGGCCACTACGTAATGATAAAAGGTTCAATCCACCAACAAGAAATATCCATCCTAAACATATATGCACCGAACATAGAAGCACCAACTTTCATAAAGCAGCTTCTAGGTAAACTAAAAAAAGATATCGACTCCAATATCATCATAGCTGGGGACTTTAATACCCCACTCAAACCCTAGACAGATCATCAGGACAAAAAATCAGCAACGAGATCCAAAACCTCAATGTGACTCTTGATCAAATGGACTTAATTGATACCTACAGAACCCTTCATCCAAAGACCACAGAATACACATTCTACTAATCCTCACATGGAACATACTCTAAGATCAACCACATACTTGGCCATAAATCAAGCATAAGCAAATTTAAAAGGTCACTAAACAGCATGATGATAAACAACTTCTGGGTCAATGATGAAATCAATACAGAGATTAAAAGATACCTGGAAACAAATGAAAATGAAGAAACATCTTACCAAAATCTCTGGGACGCCATGAAAGCTGTAGTAAGAGGGGAATTTATATCCCTACAAACACACATGAACAAAATGGAAGGATCACAAATTAACAGCCTAAGAAGCCACCTAAGGAAACTGGAAAAGCAAGATCACAAAAACCCTAATTTCAGCAGAAGAATCCAGATCACCAAAATAAATGCCCAAATCCAGGACATAGAAGACAAAAAGATAAAACAAAAAAATCAATGATACAAAAAGCTGGTTCTTTGAAAGGATAAACAAGATCGATGGTCCCCTAGCTAGACAGACCAAGAAAAAGAGAGAAAAGCCCAAATAAACACAATCAGAAACACAAAAGATGAAGTCACATCTGATCCTGAAGAAATACAAAAGAGCATTAGATACTACTATGTACACTTGTATGGAAACAAACTTGAAAACCTTTCTGAAATGGAAGACTTTCTGTCATCACACAACCTGCCTAGGTTGAAACAAGAAGAAATTGAAGCCCTAAATAAACCAATAACAATCAAGGAAATTGACCACATAATAAGAAAACTACCTACAAAAAAAAACCCTGGACTAGATGGTCTTCCAACAGAATTCTACAAGACATTTAAGGAGGAGCTGATCCCAATCCTACTGAAGGTATGCCAGGCAATTGAGAAAGATGGAACTCTCCCCAAATCATTTTACGATGTCAACATCACATTGATGCCCAAGCCAGGTAAAGACCCAACAAAGAAAGATAACTACAGGCCAATATCTTTGATGAACATTAATGCTAAAATTCTCAACAAGATCCTAGTGAACCAGATTCAACAACACATCTCAAAAATCATCCATCATGACCAAGTAGGCTTCATCCCTGGGATGCAAGACTGGTTCAACATTTGTAAAACCATAAATGTAATTAAATACATCAACAGATGTCAAAACAAAAAGCACATGATTATATCATTAGATGCAGAAAAAGCTTTTGATAAAATCCAGCACCCCTTCTTAATAAAAACTCTTGAACACCTAGGCATACGGGGAACATACCTTAAAATAGTAAAAGCCATCTATGAGAAACCCACATCCAGCATACTCCTAAATGGACAAAAACAGGAACCATTTCCCCTGAAAACAGGAACAGACAAGGATGCCCATTCTCACCCCTCCTGTTCAAAGTAGTATTGGAAGTCTTGGCTAGAGCAATCAGAGAAGAGAAGATAATCAGGGGTATCCAAATAGGAAAAGAGGAAGTCAAGCTATCTCTCTTTGCAGATGGCATGATCGTGTACCTTGAAAACCCAAGAGAATCTGTCAAGAACCTCCTTACACTGGTAAAGGACTTTGGCAAAGTCTCAGGATATAAAATAAATGTGCAAAAGACAATTGCATTTCCTTAAACCAATAATAAACAAACAAAAACTCAAATAAAAACCACAGTCCCATTCACAATAGCCACACAAAAAAATGAAATACCCTGGCATCTTCCTAACCAGAAATTTGAAAGACCTTTACAATGAAAACTACAAAACACAGCTCAAAGAAATCAAAGATGACACAAACAAGTGGAAAAATATCCCATGCTCATGGATCGGAAGAATCAACATTGTGAAGATGTCCATCTTACCTAAGGCAATCTATAGATTTAATGCAATACCCATTAAATTACCAGCAACATTCTTCTCAAACCTATAAAAAACAACACAGGAATTCATATGGAAACACAAACAAACAAGAATAGCCAGAACAATCCTCAGCAAAAAAAACAAAGCAGGTGGTATCACATTACCAGACTTCAAACTTTACTATAAAGCTACAATAATCAAAACAGCTTGGTATTGGTACAGGGACAGGCATATAGACCAATGGAATAGAATTGAGATTCGAGAAGCAAAACCTCAATTTCTCAACCAACTCATCTTCGACAAAGCCTCCACCACCTATCACTGGGGAGAGGAGAACCTATTCAGTAAATGGTGCTAGGAAAACTGGTTGTCCATGTGCTGAAGATTGAACAGGACCCCTATCTATCCCCATGCACAAAGGTTAACTCCAAATGGATCAGAGACCTAAAACCTCAAACCATAAGAACCTTAGAAAATGAAGGGTATACCCTCATGGAAATTGGAACTGCCATCCAATTCCTGAACAAAATCCGAAACCCACAGGTCATAAGAGATAAGATAGACAAGTGCGACCTTATTAAACTGACAAGCTT
>NW_007248535.1:73443-105225 GCF_000164805.1 Carlito syrichta
GAGAACCTATTCAGTAAATGGTGCTGGGAAAACTGACTGACCACATGCAGAAGATTGAAGCAGGACCTCTATCTATCCCCATACACAAATATTAACTCCAAATGGATCAGAGACCTAAATGTAAAACCTCAAACCATAAGAACCTTAGAAAATGAAGGACATACTCTCATGGAAATTGGAACTGGCATCCAATTTCTGAACAAAACCCGAAACCCACAGGCCATAAGAGATAAGATAGACAAGTGGGACCTCATTAAACTGACAAGCTTCTGCAAAGCCAAAGAAACCATCAAGAGAGCAGGGAGACAGCCTACAGACTGGGAAAAAGCATTTGCCAACTCCAGTTCTGACAAAGGCTTAACATCTTGGATCTACAAGGAACTCAAATGTGCTGAAAAGAAAAAAACGAACAACCCCATTATAAAGTGGGCAAAAGATATGAACAGACACTTCTCAAAGGAAGACATCCGAGCAGCCAACAGACACTTGAAAAACTGTTCAGCCTCACTAATCATCAGGGAGATACAAATCAAAACCACACTGAGATACCACCTAACTCCAGCCAGAATGGCAATTATCAATAACACAAAAAATAATAGTTGCTGGAGGGGGTGTGGCGAAAAGGGAACACTTCTACACTGTTGGTCGAAGTGCAAACTAGTGCAACCTCTGTGGAAAACAGTATGGCAATTCCTAAAAGCTCTAATATTGACCTCCCATATGACCCCGCAATCCCCCTACTGGGAATATACCCTGAAGAACTCAAATCACTCTATAAAAAAAAGATACCTGCACACGTATGTTTATCACAGCATTGTTCACAATAGCAAGAACTTGGAAGCAACCGTGCTGTCCATCAAAAGAGGACTGGATTAAAAAAATGTGGTACATATACACGATGGACTACTACACAGTCATAAAAAAGAACAAAATCATGAATTTCACAGCAACCTGGATGGAACTAGAGTCTATAATACTGAGTGATCTCTCACAGAAACAAAGATCTGAGTATCACATGTTCTCACTCATATAGTGGACCTTGAACATTCAACGTAATACTATAAGAAAATGATTGACAGTGGTGGGAAACTATGGGGGTTGTAGGGGAAGAGAGATAGGATAAACGGTAGTAAATATCTGTCTGGGGACGGGGAGACACCTCCTATCAACAAGGGTGCCTGAACGGAGCATATTTGTATACCTAACCCTTAATTGTACCCCACAATAGAAAAATAAATAAATAAATAATAATTTTTTAAAAAAAGAAAAAGAAAAACCACTGGGGAAACATCAAAACTAGAAGATTTTAAAAATCAAAAACAAAACTAGAGGTTTTTTTAAAAGGATCAACAAAATTGCCAAATTCTTAGCTAGACAAACTTTTTGTAAAGAGAAGGAAAACAAAGACAAATAAAATCAGAAATTAAAGAGGGGACATTACATTTGATGCTATAGAAATACAAAGGACTATGAGATTACTATGAATAATTAAAAGCAAGCAATATATTGGATAACCTAGAAGAAATGGAGTGATGTCTAGAAATGTGTGAAATACCAAGACTGAATCATGAAGAAATAGAAAATTTGAACGAGCCTGTAGCTAGGAAGGAGCTTGCAACAAAGGTAATCAAAGCCTTGCAACAAAGGAAAGCCCAGGACCAAATGGATGCACTGAAGTATTTTATCAAACATTTAGAGAAGAATTAACACCAATCCTTCTCAAACAGAGTACAAGAGCCTGCCTCAATACAAACAAACAAAAAAACCAGAAAAAGTGAAGGAGGCTTGCTGAGTCCAATTGTATCATGGCATATGGTTATCCTTACAACCTATGGATATTAATCCTAAATATGCTGGTGTTATGATGTTAAGAAGAATAAAATAGATGTCTGCCTGTTCCCAAGCAATAAGAAGCTCTATGTTATTTAAGCCTTCTTACCATTATTTAATCAAAAAATAATAATAAATAGCATGTTCTCCTATTGTTTGCTAATTTTAATCACCATAGTAAACCCACAATTATTCCCAGGACACAGGTTATGCTTTATCACTTTATTTTATATGCATCTAAACCACTGTCATTAAACTTGTTTTATTTTTTGTCAGAATTACAGACAGAATAACAATACTCAATTTTTGTGACAACACAGATACTTTTCTACCCCTCACACACACCCAACTCCTATTCATGGCAACTAGGACATTTAGGATGATTTTTTTTCCCCTAAGAAGTAAGAGAAAACTCAACCCAAATTTGTCTAGTAGTAAAGGAAAAGTATTGACTCATTCAACCTAAAGGCAATGGGCATGGTGGGCTTCAAGCATGATTTGAACAGGATTCAGAGTCCACTGGTTGTATTTCTCTCCAGTTCTCTTGGTTTTGACCTATCTTGTATTGACCTCATCCCAGCACTGGTTTTCCTCATGGTAGCCTTTTCAGCCTGCTCGCCATGCCATTTAGAAAAATATTACGCAGCCATAAAGGACAAAATTATGAACTCTGCAACAACTTGGATGAACTTAGAATCTATAATACTGAGTAATCTATCACAGAAACAAAGAATCAAGTATCACATGTTCTCACTCATAAGCAGACCTCGAACAACTATTGTAATGCTATAAGAATGGGATTGGCAGTGGTGGGAAATTGCCAGGGGATTGTGGAGGCGGGATTGGCAGTAGTGGAAAACTGCCAGCAGAGAGGGGGCACACCTCAGCAACAAGGGTATCTGTTTAATGAACATTTGTATACCTAACCCTGAATTGTACCCCACATCTTTAAAATTAAAAATTTAAAAAAAAAGAAAAATGCCTCTGGACCAGTGTGCTTGTTGTTGCTGTTGTTGTTGTTGTTGTTGTTAAGTCATAAGATTCACTGTGATTGGATTGTCTTTTCACTTTTTTATCAAGCTCTGTGTCCACGGAATAGAACACAGCTCTCCAGAAAGCTTTCCCAGAAACAGATAAAATGTTTGGGAGGCCAATGTAGAAACCAAGAGAGAAACGTTGGGTACTTTTTTTTAAAAAAGAGAGATGTTTGTATAGACAAACAACAAATATATGCTATGGCACCCAGTGTGTCCTTTAAAAACAGAGCAGAAAGAAGTCTACTATTTACACTACAGATAAGCCCTAAGGGTCTGACAAGATATTTTCAGTGGAAAATCAAGAAATGCTTTATGTTATAGAGCCCAGTAGATGCAGAATGATGGATGGGAGGGGTGGAAACTTGCCTTTATTAAGCAACTCCTGAGGGCCTGGAGATTTGACATACATCTTAAACTTAATATTTTAAAACTCCATGAAGACATTATTATTACCCCATCTATTCAAATTATTACATCTTAAGAAACTTAAGTTCAGAGAGTTGGCCTAAAGTCACGTGATTGATCAAGAGAAACATTGAGATTTAAACCAAGGTCGTTTGATACTTGGAGGATGGTGAATTAAAAGAAAAGCAAAACATCCAACAGGTCCAAATATTTGGCTGTTAAAGCGATGTCAGGCACAGCCTTCTCATCAGCGGTCTTATAAAGGGTTATCTGTCTCCCTCACAAGAGGAAGAAGTGAGATGTAACGGAAATAAAGGGAGGAAACTTGGGAGGCAATTGTACTGTTGTGAATCCAGTTTATTAGTACTGCCTCTGGACATCAGGTGTGGACTATGCCGTCTTCCCCTTAAATCTTCCCTAAAGGAACAAACTCACACCACTAGACAAGGTGAAATTTACCATATCTTGAGAGGATATTCAGAAGAAAACTTGAGATCTCCTTAGCTATTTCCCCAAATCTCCTTCTCAACCAAAAATCCCCTAACCTTCTTCTCTCTTCTTTCTCCTTCTGAACCCTGTCTCATCAACTCCACTTGGCTTCTCTAGGCATTCCTCCCCAAAAAACATATTTCTTTACCATCACCTATGCAAAATAGCATCTCTTCACCTGGGAGGCCTGGGTATGAGTGGGTCTCAGCCCTGAAGACTCAGCCTTTACCTCCAAGAATCCTTGCTGAGTCCACCTGGTACCTAGGAACAACTCTCCCACAAGGAACTCTCATTCCAACAGGCAAAAAAAACAAAGTTGACTCCATCACATTGCTTTTATTCTGTGCTCTCTAAAAAGAACTTTTACCCAAAAAAGTATAAACTTAGGGAGGGGGGCATAACCTGAACGTAAAAGAGAAATATAGCAATTACTGAAAACCAATCCACTCTCCTAGACCATAATAAAGACATAAAAATAAAACTAAACATCTCAAAACCTTTGTGAGACAGAAAAGTTAAACCTGCCTCAAAGGGGCTATTAAAGTTGGTTCATTATTTCACCCAGGATAAGCTTTACTGTTAAAGTACTTCAGTCAGTATTTCAGCCTTTTCCCACAAGGTTGTTTCAAGCATCATTTATAGGAAACTTATTAAAGGCAAGACAATCCAACATATGAATGGAACAACTAATCACATAAAGTTTTATTCCATAGTCAGTAGTAACTCAAGCTCACCAGAGATAATTCTAAAATGAGTGTTGAAGGTAGAAAACACTTGATAAATATTAGCTATTACCACTATTAGCATTATTAACATTATTATTATTGGCCTTCATATCTCAGATTTAATGCTTTAGCAGTGCTTGACATACATGGTTATAGAATAATAATACGCACTCCTTCGAGTGAAAAAGTAATGTCATTCTGGGAATCTTAGAGGCACTCCATAAATATATAGGAAATAAATGTTTACAGACTTGGTGTGTGCTTTCTGTGGACAGATAATTGAAATCTGACTTAGTCTCAAGTTATTAATTAATTTTAAATTAATAAGAATTAGACAAGGTATGCATACTTTAGATATATTTTTTAACTCTTCTTTCATTCTATCACTCACATTTCAGCTCATTCTAACTTCTTTTGGGAAATTTGTTTTTATTATACCACAGAAAATATACCAAATTCTGTTTTCAATATTGTGGACATCCTCTGTTTTCCAGAGAATGTGAAGTCCTCTGATAGACCCTTTTTGAAGCCTCCATCTGATTTACATGATTTTCTTTGTTACTCCTATGGTACCTTGCAGACATAATAATGTTGGTATTTTTCAAACCATATATTGTGACTAACTGATGGGTTATGAGATCAATTTAGTGAATTACAACCATAATTCAATTTTTATTAAAAATGAGCTAGAATAGCACAGAAAATGTCAGCAAACATCACATGTAAGAGTAAGTACAATTGTGTGAATTTGATTCAACTACACATGGCTGTATATGTTAATGTTTTATTGTTTACACCATAAGGTAAAAACATTTCTTACTATATGCCATGGTCAAAACAAAATGTTAAACACCAATTTATATGTAATAAGTATTTATATATATTATACAAAGGAAGAAGGCCTCTTGTTCTCGCAACCAACAATGAATGGTATCTGTATTCTGTTGTAATGATATTTGTTTTCATTTAGACCATAGAAAATTAGCACATCATCCACAATTTGCCACACCCCTCCCAAGCTCTATGTTTCTCTTAAGGAAGAGGAATGGTGTTGGAACCACGGATTCAAAGATATTTTGTTTGACTTCAGATCTAGGATGTGGCGTTTTTCACCATTCTGGGAAAATGGGAGATCACAATTTAGGATGCAAACAGAAGTGACTCCTTGTAGTGTTTTTCCTTTAATGATCCCTCATTAAAGAGATCATTAGAGGAAGATAATTAAAAATGTATTCTTTTGACTGAGGAAAAGAAAGGCCAATGTGCCTGGAGAGTAGAAAAATGAAAAGAGTAAAAGAGGAGATATAGGTAAGATATAGATTATCTGAGGTTTTATATTAGTCTGGTTGCCATTGGAAGTGCTTAAATGGTTTTAAGCAGTAATGTCATGTAAGAATGTCTTTTAAAAACTCTCCAGCTGTTGATTGAAAACTAAGGTGAAGAAAAGCAAGATTGGAAAGTATTTTAGAAGACTGCAGTAGTCTGGGTGACTGATGATAACACCTTAGTCTGGAATTATTAGATAGAAGATGGTAAAAAGTCACCACATTTTATATAATTTTTAAAGATTGAAAAGTCTGAGCTTACTGTTGAATAATCAAGGATGATGATTTTCCAGTGTTTGTACCAAGCAACAGAAAATAGTGGTGCTATTTGCTGAGATAGGGACAAAATGGGGGTTGGAAATATCAATTTGGAAGAGAGATATGATATAGTGTGGTGTGAGCCATATGAAATATGGCATATTCACTTAATGAAATGTATTTGCATACCTAACCCTTAACTGTACCCCACAAAACCATAATAAAAAATATTGATTATTAAAAAAAGAAATATGGCATATTCAAATGGAGATTTACTAACCTAGACATTAATTAGATAATTCACAAAAAGAGAGTACAGTAATCCCCTGGTATCCAGGGGAACTGGTTCCAGGACACCTCCCATTCTCCACCCTTCAATGCTGATGCCAAAATTTGTGTAGATGTTCAAGTCCCTACATAAAATGGTGTTATACTTGCATATAATCAATGCACATCCTCTCATGTGTTTCAAATTATCTCTAGATTACTTATAATACTTAATATAATATAAATCCTTTGTAAATAGTTGTTATTCTTTATTGTTTTTACTTGTTATGTTTATTATTTTATTTTTTCAAACATTTTCAATCTGTGATTGGTTGAATTGATGCATGCAGAACTCACAGATACAGAAGATCGACCATATATAAAGAGGAACACTGAAGACAGAGACTATGTATAGGTTCACCAATATTCAGAAGACTGAATTAGTTGGAGTAGGAGATTAAGATGGAGTAGCAGGTGAGGTAAATAGAAAGATATTAGGTGAATATGATGTTGCAGAAGTCATTCAGGATAAGGTTTCAAGAGAAAAGGTGAAGTCAGCAAAGTAGAAACTGGAACAGATTCACTACAATGAGAACTCAAAATGAACAACACATTTTGTCAATACTTAAGTTACTAATGACTTTAGAGATTATTTCATTGGATTTGTGGGGGACAGAATGCTTCATAAGAGTGGGTTAACTCTCTTCTAAAATTAAAAAAGAAAACACAGAGTGGGTTGATTCTCAATATACAGTCAAGTTCCATTGGATCCAATTTCCATTTATTACTTTCATTTATTAGTTTCAGATACAGTTCTGTTTGTGAGCGTTGATATCACTTTCATTCTTACTTAGAGTTCCTCCATTAAAAAAACAAAGAAAAATTTACTATTTTTGATAGAATAAGCTCATTTAACTTGAATTACCATATGAATCCATAGGACCCTTTTATAAATCTAAAAAACATGATGAAACTTAGGGATTTTATATTTCTTATATCTTGAAAATTTTTTCTATTTCATAATTGTAGAATTTATTTAATCACTATTTATCAAATATTACCAAGTATGCTTTTTTTAAAAAGACTAAAATAAAAAGATATGTTATGGTCCAAATGTCTGTGTCTCCCCAAGTTTAAATGTTGAAACTTAATCCCAAAAGCAATAGTGTAAAAAGATGGGCCTTTAGAGGGTGATTAGGTCATGAGAGTCAAGTCCTCATAAATGGGATTAGTACCCTATAAAAGAAGCCCAAATGAGCTCGCTCATTGCTTCTGTCACATGAGGACACACTAAGAAGGTACTGTTTGTGAAACATAGAGAAAGTCCTCACTAGATACCAAATCTGTTGGCACCTTGATCTTGGACATCCTAGTTCCAGAACTGTGAGCATTAAATTTCTGTTGTTTATGTTTCCAGCCTAAAGTATTTTGTTACATCTGCCCCAAAAAACTAAGACAACCTGAAAAAATGTTAGATTCACCTAAAAGGGTGAAATAAATCATCATACCTCAAGTTTCTTATTTTATTGCCCAAAGTATTACACCATCTTTCAAAAAGATATTTTTAAAATATGAAAAAACTGTCTTTGTAGCTTGTTTTCATGTATTGAACACAATTGAGAATTTGGATTTTTCCCTATCCATGTGGTAAAGACATTTCACGATTATCAGAAAAATCAGATGATGAATTCAAAGAGACAGACTCTAATGATGATGACTAAATTGATTATAAGTGAAATATCAGACTTCAGATGATGATATCTTGTTAATTATCTCAAATTCAAGAATTAATGTGTGGGAGTCTGGCAAGATAGCGACAGGACAGGTCAGACTATGTCTCCGCAAAAGCAAGCATCCATAAAGATTCTCTGCGTGAATAGGCATGTGCCACGGGGTGAATGAAAGTCCATCTGAGGGAAGACTCAGGTTCTTGCACCTGGGGCTTTCCTCTGGAGGTAACTACAACCCCCCCCCCCCCCACTGCCCTGAGATTGGAGCCAGGGCACAGGATCATCTGCTGTTCATGGGACTCTCCTGAGAAGAGCTTACCAAATCCAGCTGATTCTCACCGCCAGGTACCTGGCCCACACCAGCACCTGTTATAGCAAATCGGCTGGAGCCCCGGACCCAATCAGTGGAGAGAGAAGATGGGGCGTGCCGGAGAGGAGCCCCATCCCCAGTGAGGAAAGGCCAACCACAGTCATTTTCTCTGTCCCAGGCAGAGACCTGCATTGCCTCACCCAGCCTCCAACCTGGGACCTAAGGTAATCCCATAAAACTGGGAGAGACAAAAACTCCTCTCCCATGCTTGATCGGACACAGACAGGTCAGATCTGAGTGGCAGACTTGACAGGCAGCAAGCCGGGAGAGTCCAGATCTGATTCACTCTCCTTTCACAACAGGCCTGGGGCATCTGACCCATGCTGAGAGCAACCCTATCAGCTGAGAGCAAAGGAGAAGGGCTGGAGATCAGAGCTGAAAGGAAGTTGGACTTACAGGAAAGACCTCAGAACAAATTGGTTCCTTGTTTTTGTTTGCTGTTGTTGTTTTTTTATCTGTTTGTTTTGTTCATTTTTGTTTGTTTTTTGTTTTAGTTTTTTTCTCTTTCTGTTTATGATAACGTTTTCATACTTACTTTGTTTCTGTTCTTTTATTGATTCTTTTTAGACTTCCGGTTTGTGTATGGGAAGAGTTTATCAATAGGGAGGTTTTTGTTGGTTTGTATGTTTGTATGATTGTCTGTATGTTTTAGTTTTTTTACTCTTTTCTGTCTTTGTGTCTCTTTTCATTTGTAAATTGGTACATCTGTCTGTCTTCCCTCTTACTCTTCTCTCTCTCCACCTTCCTCTGGCCCCCCTCCTTCCTTTTTCCATTATATTCCTTTTTCTTACTTCATTTTGTTTTCAGGGAGAAAACCTATACCCCCACTGCATGGACAGATTGTAAGGCAGTGGGAAGTGGGTTCCAGGGTGCCCACACACCTGTCAGTGGATACTGGAATCTGCAGATAGATCTGAATCACAGCTTCCCCCTTAATTAAATCTCAAAACTGCAATAAGTACAACCTCCAACCCATAGTGCAGGGGGTAGGAAGATTTACATAAATGAAGAAAAACCAAAAGAAGAATATGGATCTCACACAGACCCCTGGAAGGTCAGACACTGAGAAAACAGACTTTGGAATGCAAACAATGAAGAGCCCCCCAAATGACTGGTCTCAAACTACAACCCCAGATATCAAGACATTAATAGAGAGAATAAATAGAATTGGGAAACAAAAGGAAAGAATGAAGGAGTTGATAACTGAGATAACAGCAGTAAAGAATACTGTGAATGAAATAAATAACAAACTGATAAGCATGGAAAGCAGAATTAGCCAAGCAGAAGAAAGAATCTCAGAACATGAGGACCAAAATATAGAACTAACCTAAACTGTCAGAAACATAGAAAAGAAGTTTTAAAAGACAGAACAAAATCTTCAAGAGATGAGCAATTATTTCAAGAGGCTAAACCTAAGAGTAATAGAACTTCCTAGGACTGAAAGAAAGACAGAGACCACCCTGGAACAAACGTTCCATGAAATTATTCAAGAAAACCCCTCATCTCATCAGTGATGTGATCATTCAAACACAAGAGATTGAGAGAACCCTGCAAGACAACAAATGAGAAAACCAACTCCTAGACACATAGTAATTCGCCTAAACAAAGTAAGTATAAAAGAAAAAATCCTAAAGGCAGCAAGATAAAAAGGTCAGACTACCTACTGGGGAAGACCAATTAGAACAGCAGCAGATTTATCTACAGAAACACTTCAGGCTAGGAGAGCTTAGAGCCCAGTCTTCAAAGTTCTCAAAGATAAACAATTTCAACCAAGAATAACCATAAATGTAATTAAATATATCAACAGACGTAAAAACAAAAACCACATGATTATATCATTAGATGCAGAAAAGGCTTTGATATAATCCAGCACCCCTTCTTGATAAAAATCCTTGAATATTTAGACATAGATGGAATATACCTCAAAATAGTAAGAGCCATCTATGAGAAACTCACAGTCAGCATACTGCTAAACAGACAGAATTGGAACCATTTCCCTTGAAAACTGGAACAAGACAAGGAAGCCCACTCTCATCCCTTCTGTTCAACATAGTTTTGGAAGTCCTAGCTAGAGCAATCAGACAAGAGAAGAAGATCAGGGGTATCCAAATAGGAAAAGAGGAAGTCAAAGTATCCCTCTTTGAGAAAACATGATTCTATAACTCAACAACCCAAGAGAATCTGTCAAAAATCTTGCACTGATAAAGGACTTTGGCAAAGTCTCAGGGTATAAAATAAATGTGCAAAGACAGTTGCATTTCTAGACACCAGCAATAAACAAACAGAAACCCCCCCAAAAAAATACAATCCCACTCACAAGTTACAAAAAAATGAAATACTTTGGCATCTTCCTAACCAGAGACATGAAAGACCTTAACAATGAATACTATAAAACACTGCTCAAAGAAATCAAAGATGACACAAACAAGTGGAAAAATAATCCATGCTCATGGACTGAAAGAATCCACAGTGCTAAGATGTCCATTCTACCTAAGGCAGTCTACAGATTCAATGCAATATCCATCAAATTACCAGGAACATTCTTCTCAGACCTGGAAACAACAATACAGGAATTCATATGGAAACATAAATGACCACAAATAGCTAAAACAATCCTCAGCCAAAACAAGCAGGAGGTATCACATTCCCAGACTTTAAACTTTATTATAAAGTTACAATAATCAAAACAGTTTGAAATGGTACAAGAGCAGGCATATAGACCAATGGAACAGGCTAGAGATTCCAGAAGCAAAACTTTAATTTCTCAACCAACTCATCTTCGACAAAGCCTCCACCACTGACTGGGGAGAGGAGAACATATTCAGTAAATGGTGCTGGGAAAACTGACTGACCACATGCAAAAGACTAAAACAAGACCCCTACCTATCCCCATACATAAAAATCAACTCAAAATGGATCAGAGACGTAAACATAAAACCTCAAACTATAAGAACCTTAGAAAATGCAGGAGACACCCTTATGGAAATTGGAACTGATCAAAACCTGATCAAACTCATCAATTCCTGATCAAAACTCCAAGTGCCCATGCCGTAAGAGATAAGAGAGACAAGTGGGACCTCAACAAACTGACAAACTTCTGCAGAGCCAAAGAAACCATCAAGAGAGCAGGGAGACAGCCCACATACTGGGAAAAAATATTTGCCAACTGTATGTCTGACAAAAACCTAACATCTATAATCTACAAGGAATTCAAATGTGCTGAAAAGAAAAAATACAAACAGCCCCATTACAAAATGGGCAAAAGATATTAATAGACAGTTCTCAAAAAAAGACATATGAGCAGCCAACAGATACATGAAAAAATGCTCAGTTTTACTAATCATCAAAGAAATGCAAATTAAAACTACATTGAGATACCACCTAACTCCAGTCAGGATGGCTATCATCAATAACTCAAAAAACAACAGATGTTGGAGAGAATGTGACGAAAAGGGAACACTTCTACACTGCTGGTGGGAGTGCAAACTATTACAGCCTCTATGGAAAACAGTGTGGCGACTCCTAAAAGTTCTAAAAATTGACTTTCCATATGATCGTGCAATCCCCCTACTGGGAATATACCCAGAAGAACTCAAATCACTCTATAAAAAAGATATCTGCACACATATGTTTATTGCAGCATTGTTTACAATAGCAAGAGCATGAAACCAACCATGCAGCTCATGAAAAGAGGACTGGATTTTTAAAATGTGGTACATATACACAATGGAATATTATGCAGCCATAAAGAAGAATAAAATCATGAACTTCGCAGCAACCTGGATGGACTTAGAGTCATAATACTGAGTGATCTTTCACAGAAATAAAGAACTGACTGTCACATGTTCTCACTTATATGGGGACCTTGAGCAACTATCTTACTACTATAAGAAAAGGATTGACAGTAGCAGGAAATTTTGGGACTGTGGGCGGGGTCGGGGAGGTGGGATTGGCAGTAGTGGGAATCTGCCTGGGGAAGGAAGGGCACACCTCATCAACAAGGGTACGCTAATAAGGAATATTTGTATACCTAACCCTGAATTGTGCCCCACATCTTTAAAATTAAAAGTTAAACAAAAGAATTAATGTGTGAACAATATACTTCTAAGTATGAGGGTGAGCTCAAAAAAGCTTGGAATTTATTTTAAAATTGTGTGTTTATTCTTACATGTTTAAAGTTCAGGCACCTTCAAAGTACTCTCCATTTGACGCAATACACTTACTGAGACACTTTCCACTGCTCAATACAGTTTTTGAACTCGTCAAGTTTGTTGCCTTTTAGTGCTTCTGCCATTTTTGTTTTACCTCTTCCATATCAGTAAAACATTTCCCTTTGAGAACTTTTTTCATCCAAGGAATTTTTTTTAAAAAGTCACTCAAGTTGAGATCAGGTGAATAGGGAGAATGAGGTATGAGGGTCATACCATTTTTGATTAAAAACTGCTGAACACAGTGTGGTGTGGGCAGGTGCATTGTCATGGTGGAAGAACCATCACCTGTTTGCCACAACTCAGGATGTTTCGTACAAAATGCAGCCTCTCACAACAATGCTAGCTGGTATACTGATAGGTTCCTAGAACACTTACCTAGCAGGGGAAGCCTGTACTACACAAGGGGCCTGCCCTCCAAAAAGATAATTCCGGGTTTTGTTGCGTTCCCTCACATAAAAAGGAAATACAGTATTATTCAGTTAGTCATTCAACAAGAAGGACTTCACCCAAAAACCCGGAACATCCCTTTTTGCCCTAAAAGAGCATGTGACAGCATTCTTTTATCTTTAAGGAAGTGCTTGTGCCAAAAATTATTTGACACAGATATATTGCTTATTCCACTATTTTTAATAAGGTCATTTTCACTATCCTTGCATTCTTCTTTATTTAACACACTTTCCAAAATAACATAAATATCTTAAATCAATAATGGCAGTCCATTAATCCCAATGGTAAGTGATGATGACTGTTTTTTCTGCTCTACGAAGAGTTCAGAAAAAAATGTGAGATTAAGAATATATATATTCTTAATATAGTCAAGTATATGTTTTAAGCAATACTTTAAGAAATACTACTGTGAGAAAGAGCAAAGAAATAGTCGGGGGAGAGAGATGTGAGTTTAAGGGATTTTTAAATGGATGCTGTTAGGGCATTTTTGCTAACAGGAATAAATCAGTAGAAAGGGAGAAACAAATGATGAGTGAAGGTGCACAATTTTTGAGTTGACACAGGGGATGAAATCTAGAGCTCCAGTAATCAAGTTAGCCTTAGAGAGAAACATCATGTTCTTCCCTCACAAAAAAAGGGGGAGAAGGAGGTTGGTAAACAGATATCCCATGGATGTACAAGTAGGAAAAAGAGGTAGCGCTTGTCTGATTGCATCTCCCTTCTCTAAGAATTATGAATCAATCCACATTAAGGAACTTATCAAAGGTTGCTCAGCTAATCAGCGGTGGAGAGATTTGAAAGCAAATCTGACTGCAGAGTTCAAATGCTCAACCACTGTACTATGAGTTGAAAAAAGTTAATGCTTATCTTAAGGTAATCTAGTCATCTGGGTGCTCAAGGTCTCTTTTTCATATCTTATTATAGTACTCATCATATTGTTCTGTGATTTACTTGTTTATCGTATGTCCGTTTTTACCAGTTCTCAGTGATTTCTGTGGCAAACAATGTACCTGTCAAACAGGATGTGTTTATCTAATATTTGATAAATGAATACCAGAAGGGAAAGAAAGAGGGAAGGGAAGGAGGGAGGGGAAAAGGAGAAAATGGATAAAATAAGGATACAAATAAATATCTGATCCTGATTCTGCCATGGACTGGCTTATAACTGGGGATGTATTGTATAAGTTGAAAGTTTTGGACTAGATCAACACTTTTCCAATTCCATTTTTCTGTGGAAACTTTCTTTAAATAATAACATACCAGACTGTGAGCAAGTGAATTAATTACATAAATGCTGTGGTGGTTGATGGGGTATAAGGAAAATCTAGTCATGTCCTTCTACCCTCAGCTCATCAGAAGGACTTTGAGTCTCCTAAACTCCAAGAGCCTTGGGAAACCACTGAACAAGATGGTCTCCATCTTTAAAGACTGACCAACCCCCAGAGAGGAATTTGGCAAAACTGGAAGTGGTAGAGAGGATGATTCTTCTCCTGTAAACTGTTAACTTCTCCAAGTCCAGCACCATAAACCTTTATCTAACTAACAAATTACTTAAAAAGCCAAGAAGAAATTTTGTTTTATATGACTTCAAAAATAATTATATTGATATAAAAACCATCTGTTTCATTATGGTAATCATAAATTAATATTTCTACCTTTTATCAGACATTCATACAAGGTGCAGCTTGCACAGTTGTTGGCATGGAATAAGAATGAATAAAATCACTTTTTAAAAGCTCATAAGCCATAAGATTACATTTTTCAGGGTACATAAAGCTATAGTAAACTTGAGCCTTACTGCTTTTTTTCTCTTTCTGTTTATTTCCATATTCCCATATGTATTCTATAGACAGAGAACAACTTTGTGAGTAAGTAAAATTTATCATTTTGTACTCCTTAAAAATGAGAAAATTAACAGCAAGTTTTCATTATCTTTCCCTTTTTTCTGTTATCAGGTTTTTTTTCCTCTATTAAGAGTTTTGAGGATTACTTCCTGTTATAGCATCAAATCAAGCTAATTACTCTGAGACAGTTTAAAGTTAAAGATAAACTGAACAATTCCAAAGATAAAAAGTACGCCCACATTCTCTTGAGAAACCTCTGTTGATCAGATTTGGACTGGCTCTTAGCAATAACAAAATAGCATCTTGAAATAGCACAGAAAAGAGTATAAAAAAGAACAGGTCACTCATGGAAGAGGCTTCCTTTGAGACTGCTCTAAATTTATTTCCTAAGCTTTAGGCAACAATAAACCTCTCTTTCTCCCCCCATATGCAGTAGCATTAACTCCAAGTCCCCATCACAATAGGATGTGTTCCACCTATAAATTCTTTTCATTAAAAAGCCCCCATTTAACTTTGAGGTGGAACACATACTGTGTATATAAGCTTAGTTCTCAATTCTCTTTCATAAAAAAAAAATGTGTCAGGTTGTAAAGGCTTTTCCTGGACTTGGCTGTATAGTCACAAAAATTTGCTCTTCATTCTTTCAAAATTTAGGTAGAGAGCAAACAGTAGTAACTAGAAATTTACAGATTTAATACTTGTAATAACCCAAGGGTGAACCACAGGACCATGGCAGGTAGTAGTATGTAATTTTGTTGCATCCCCTTTGAGTATAAAGAAATACTGGATTTATAAGGTATCATTTTAAATGATTAAAACCTTGTTGCTTCATTTGAAAAATTACCACTAAAACAGAGAGAGAAGTAAAATAAACATTTTGAAGTAGTTATTTGCGAAGATCATATATGTAGATGAAATTCATGAAAATCATTTACATATATGATTCAGCCTTCAACCAGGAATTTGTAAAATTATGTTTATATTTGTGAAGTCCTAAAAACCCTGCTTTGTGTTTCTCACAAATGTAAAGTTTTGATTCCAAATGTGCTTATTCTTTTATTAATCTGTGTATCACAGATATGAAAATGTAGTGGATACTCCCAAACATTGTTTTCCCCTCCCCCCAAAAAAGCTATCTTGACTTCCTCTGTCAGTAGAATCAAATTATTTGTTATAGTATGGTTTTACTTATAGAATAACAAAAAGTGTGATGAGTTATTAAACCTTACATAGGTTATTTTATTTTATTTTATTTGAGTTGGGGTCTCACTCTATCACTTAAGCTGGAGTGCACCTGAATAACTCGGATTACAGGTGCACGCCACCATGCTCAGATAATTTTTTGAACTTTTTGTAGAGACGAGGTCTCACTATGTTGCCCAGGCAGGTCTCAAACTCCTGAGCTCAAGCGATCCTACCGCCTCAGTCTCCCAAAGTGCTGGGATCACAGGGATGAGCTGCCACACCTGACCAGTTTTATTTTTGATGACTATTTCTATATCAATTACTGAGTCTGTTTATTTGTTTTACAATTTGCATTTTATTACAAAATGGAACGTGTGTGTGTGTGTGTGTGTGTGTGTGTGTGTGTGTGTGTGTACTTGTGTCCCAATTAAAGTTGGCTAATGTAGCAAGGACAACACACCAGCATGACCACCCAAGCACTGTTTATGCAGTCCAAAGAAGGGAAGCTCCCACGGATGAAATTATGTTCAAGACTGTGCATACCCTGGGAGCCTAAAATAATGGAGGTTCAGCAGACAAAGGGAAAGACCCTTCAGGCAAAGTTTAAAACATCAAGATACAGAAATGTAAAATTGCATGATCTATAGTGAGACACACTTTATTGTGGCAGGAAAATTATGCATAGGCTTTACACAGACACATAGGTTCAAATCCTGACTCCGCAATTTTATATTGTGACTAATTTTTTAATTGTGACCATAAGAAAATCAAATAACTACTTTTCAAATGGATTTTTTTCCCCCTTTCATGTGGGATCTTTCTTGTGGCATGGGGGAACAAGATGGATGAAAACAGTCAACGTCTTGTGTTTGTGCATCTTTACAAAATGCCTATCCAGTAAGTCTCAAGTAAATGTAATCTTTATTGGGCAAGTGTCTTTTTCTAAGGAAGCAAATTAATTTAAGGGAATATAAAAATATTCATTCCCTCAAATACCTCTCTTCACTTTACACACAGATCTGGTAATTTTCCTTGCTTGACATAGTAGCAATAGTATCATAGTATCAATAGTAAACTTCCTCTCCCAGGTTACTTTAGAAAACTGCCCCCAAAAAGTGTGAAATTTAGAATATAGTAGTCATATTTAATTTTAGTTTGGTTTTAGTTCCCATCTCAATGATAAAATATATAGCACAAACATAGGGTGATATGTGACTGTAGCTACTGACTAAATAAAATGCTAAAATAAAAATGTCTTTATGTTTCTTTGCTTCTCCCAAAAAAAGACAATTACAAAGTGTTGATTTAAACACTTATGTTGATCTAACCATTTAAAAATAATGAATTTGTATGGCAAGTAAGTATAGATATGTAGATACTTTCTCCTCTATCCCACCTTGAATTGTTGGAATTACTCAGAGATCACTTCTGAGTCATCTTCCCTCCTCTCCCTAGTTTAAACTCATTCATTTCTATGAATTTAATACCATCACCAAGTGGTGAGTCTCACAGCTACGTCTCCATCTCATGTATGATTCCTCTGAGGTCCAGACATGCATAACCAATAGCACACCTGACATTTCCACGTGGAATTTTCACAGCTCACAAGCGTAATATGATGTGACTTTTTTTTTCGGAGACAAGGTCTTACCAGGCTGGCCTCAAACTCCTGGGTTTCAGCAATCTTCCCACTTTACCCTCCAAAGAGCTAGGACTACAGGCACATGCCATTATGGCCAATTTGATGTGATTTCTTTTAGTAGTTAGTTTTAGGGCTATATCTGAGTGACAAAAATACCAAACAGCAGTTGCTTTAAAAATACAGAAAATTATTCCTTTCTCATATCAATAAAGTGTAGAAACTAGCAGTTTTGTGGCTGGTGCCCTGAAACCCTTTAGCTTGATACTCTAACACACTTAACATATTATTTCCACCTCACAACCCAAGATGGCTGCTCCAGCTCCAGCCATTCTACCCATATTGCAGCAATTAGAAAAGAATAAAGAACACTTATCTGAAAGTTTCACATACCACCTCCAAATTTCACCGTGCAGAACATAGTAATCTGGCCATGTCTAACTGCAAAAAAAAAAAGTTGAAGAATGTCATCTCTATTTGGGGTGGACATGGACCAAGTCAAAATTAGGGCCTTCTACTATTGGGGCAATTAGAACTGGGAGAACAAGTAGCAGTTCTAACACTTCCCAGGTCTGTTTTCCTTATAATCTGCTCTGGGAGAGTAAATGTTATGACCATTCACACATTTGCCGATGCCAGGAACCTACCCAATATGTTTACTTTTTCTAAAACTAAAGTTAATTCTGTTATCAAAATATGTTTTGAATCATCATATGTGGCTCTCCATCTTTATGGCAACTGCCTTACCTTCTGGACATCATCCTAGCTTGCCTGAACTACTGTAATATCTTCTTAAGTGACTTTTCTGCTTCCACTTTTGCCTCCTTCAATCTATTCCCCACACCTCAGCGAAAAACAATTTGAAAATTGCCCTTTCCTCTTTAAGACACTCTGATTTTTCTTCATTGCACAGGAATATAAACCCCTTCGCCTGACCCACAGGTCCTGTATGATTCAGTGTTGACTATCCTCTAACATAACTTGGTATTACTTTTTCTCATGACTACACATGCCCTAACATACTTCTCTTCTTTCATAGCTTGAATGCCACAACAATTTTATAGCAGCCTCTTTGCACATGCTATTTTTCCTCTATCTGGAATGTTCTTCCATATGTAATAGATAACAATTTTTTCTTATCCTTTATGTTTTATCTCCACATCACTTATGTAAAGTCTTTTCTGATCATCTCACTTAATGTAGGCTAATTTTGCAGATCTGGTCTCTATTTCAAACATTTGCTTCCTTTATAGCATCTAGAAGCTATCACAATTATTTTATGTATCTGTCTCCCAACTAGAAAATAAGCTCTATGAAAATGGGGATAGCACAGTGCATACTATATAATAGATGCTCAGCTATTTTTTTGCGTGAATTAGTGAAAGAAAGATCTAAAGTATTTATAAGCAAATTTCTAGTCTGAAAAACTGGGTTGATAAGAGAGAGGGTCATACAAATCACAAAAAACCACCTTTACCTACTCATGGCTTTGACACCTTCATCATCAGGCTGATATTGCCAGGTTTCTCTGATATGGGGGAAACAGCACATTTGGAAGTTAATCTATTAAATCTATCCCTGAAGCACAGCAGAAAAAGTCATCAATGTATTCATTTGCACTCACCTTTAATTACCACGTGAAACCAAAGCACATGAGAAGTGAAATAGATGTAGTGGTGATGTTTTCATAGTCACTGAACCCCTTTCTTACCAATGACAAAATAAAAAAGAGATGAAGGCTCCTATACTAGCCAGGGTTCTCCACAGAAACAGAACCAATGAAATATACACTTATAGATGTATAGATAGAGATTTATTATGAGGAAGTGACTCATGTAATTATAGAGACAGATGAGTCCCATGGTCTGCCATCTGCAAGCTGGAGACCCAGGCAAGATGACGCTGTAATTCCAGTCCAAACCTGAAGGCCTGAGAACCAGGGAAGCCAACAACATTAAATCCCAGTCCAAGTACAAGAACCCAAAAACCAGGAGCACAAATGTCCAAGGATAAGAAAAGATAGATGTCTCAGCTGAAGCCAATAACAACTTAACTCTTCCTCTGCCTTTTGTTCCAATCAGGACCTTAATGGATTAGAGGATGCCCACCTGTATTGGTGAGGGTGATCTTCTTTATTCAGTCTACAATTCAAATGCTAATCACCTAGGAACACCCTCATAGACACTCAGAAATTATGTTTCACTAGTTATCTGAGCATCTCTTAATTCAGCCGACATATCAAATTAACCATCACAACTTCCATATGGTATGTGGAAGAGGACCTTAACCACCAATCTCTTCACAGATATCCATGTCACTCACCTCTCCCTGAAATTTGTCTGCTTATGCAAAAGATAATAGTGTAGGATTGAGAAGAACCAAAAGTAAATGGCACAAAGGAAGTTAAGTTCCGGTTTCAGCCCAACAAACAGCAAGCATTATTGGAAACCTTCTCACGCCTTAGTTGCCAAGCTGACCATCTATAATGACCCTCCAAAGAATAAGTACTGAACCAAAGGACATATTCATAAGTTACCCTGCAGCAGAAATGAAACAAAAGTGGCTCAGAGCCACACAAGGAGTTAGGAGGAAATAAATAGAAAATGAAGGCCAAAACATAGCCCAAACCAAAGCCAGGAACACAAACAGCAAGACATAAACATAAAGAGTAGGTCAGAGACAAGCAAGTTTTGCAATAACCAAACTAAATCCACCTACTAGTTCTACAAAATCCAGGAGTACCATGGACGTAGATATCAAAGACATTTGCCATGAAAGTTTTATATATTAAAAAATATATTGTATATTTATATATGTGTGACTTTTTGAAAGAATACAATCTTCTATAAATTTATCGACTCTTTTGTAATGATTACTTACCACAAATGTCATATTCTATTTTTATAGCAGAGTTTATTTAAACTCATACACACATTGGGCCATTGTAAGTACAGTATGAAAAATGAACTTTTGTGTACCTGTGTCTGTCTACATATAAATGAGATATTTTAGGTAAATAAATACAGTTCTATCTATTGTTTTTTTTAAATACAGCATTCTCTACATTGGTGCTGTTCTGTTTCACGTCAAGCCCATCTGTTGCAATTAACCAAATGTCTATTTTTATTATTCAATTTCCCAATAACATGTGTCTGCCTTCCTAATTCCATTATCTCTCTATTCTTTTATGTGCCTCCTATAGAAAAAAATAGCTCTATTCACTATACTCCACTGCTGAAAAATATTTTAGGAAAGGAAATGGTATATGGATAAAGGACAACCTGATATAGTTGCTGATGATTATTATGGTCTTGGATACACAAGGATTATTCACCCTTCAAACAAGATTTACCCAGGCAAAATCATTTTTTCCTAAATTTGCGTTTAGTAGTAGTAATCGTAACAGGACTATCAAATGTAATTGTATTTACCAATGCATCTAATTTGGTTAAATTATATTGTACAATATAACAGCAGAAAATTAAAACACAAATGAGTAGAAAGGCTGTTACAGAAATGTGGACAGTTGGCAGCTGTCACAAATTTCCTTTCTAGATAGAGCTTATGCTTCTTCTGCCTTGGTGTTATGTAATAGAGTCCCCATGCCAGGTAATTGGCAAACCACATGCATGCTATCCAAGGTCCTCCTTGTTTTTTAGAGCATGAGATAAATCACCGCATTCATCATCAACCACGCTGCCTACCTGGTGATCTCAGTCTCATTTCTGGTTTTAGGAATTTTCATAACTGAATCTAACCCTACGTCAAAACTAGCTTCTGATCTAGTGCTGCATTTGGAAATTCTGTTTCCTGCTTATGGCATACCGCAGCAAGAGAGACAGTATTCTACAGTTGGGCCCAGCAGTCTACAACAGCTGACTCCTTGAGAAGTTGGAAGTCTCTCCTGAGAGGTACAATCCTCACCATACCCAGGACTAGGCTTTTGACTCCATGGCAGGAAAGAATCCAAGGAGGAGTCAAAGAGAGAAAAGGAAGAAACTTTAATAGGAACCGAAAGTATACACTCAATACAGGGGAGTGCCAGTGATTTCCAAGAGGGAGAAACACTGAGGGTAAGGAGTGCTGGCTTTTATCTAGTTTTTTGTGTTCTTTTCATGTCAGTTACAAGTCGTAGGAAGTTGGTGTCAGTTTTAAGCAACACCAAGTTTGTGTGAGTTTCATACTAATTACCAGTCACAGAGAGTTTTTAATATCTTAACCTCCAACTCAGTAATTCCCATTCTACCCTCACCCCCTTATTCCCTCCACCCCTTAACTCTCACCCCCTCAATCCCCCCACTCTGGTCCTCACATCCTAGCTAGCCTGCCTCACTGCTCGAGCCCTAAACTCAGAGTATCCTCTTGATCTGACCTACAAAGTGTGTCATGAAAACACTAAGAACATGATGATCATTTTAAAATACTGTTTTAAATGGAACAAATATTCCTCTCACTACTGGGCATAACTTCAAAGAAAATGAAATCAGTATGCTGAAGAGATATATGCACGCCCTTGTTTATTGCAGCATTATTGACTACAGTCAAGATATGGAATCAACATAAGTGTCCATCAATAACCTGCACACATATGTTTGTAGCAGCTCTATTCACAATAGCAAAAACATGGAACCAACCATGTTGCCCATCAAAGCTGGACTGGATTTTTTAAAAGGTGGTACATATATACAATGAAATATTATGCAGCTATAAAGAAAGACAAACATGTGGACTTCACAGCAACTTGGATGGATTTAGAGTCAGTCATACTCAGTGATCTATCACAAAAACAAAGAACAGAGTATCATAAGTTTTCACTCATAAGCGGACCTTGAACAATTATTATAATACTATAAGAAAGGGATGGGCAAACTGGGAATCCCTACTGGGGAAACTATCGGGGAGGGTGGGGTGGGATTGGCAGTTGGAAACTGCTAGGGGATGGAGGGACATACCTCATCAACAAGGGTACCTTCATAATCAATGTTTGTATACCGAACCCTGGATTGTACCCCACATCTTTATAATAAATAATAATGTGTCCATCAATAGACGAATATATAAAGAATATGTGGTCTACATACACAATGAAATACTATTCAATCATAAAAAAAAGTAGGAAATCTTGTAATTTGCAATGACATGGATGAAACTGGAAGACATTATGCTAAGTGAAATAAGCCAGGCACAGAGAAACAAATACCACATGATCTCACTTCATATGTAGAATGGAAAGAAGTCAATCTCATTGAATTAGAGAGTAGAATGGGATTTACCAGGGACTGAAATGATTGAAGAGAGGAGAGATGGGGAGATGTTGGTCAAAGGATACAAAATTTCAGGTAGGAGAAATAAATCCAAATTATCTACTACACAATATGGTGAGTATAGTTAATAACAGCATACTGTATTCTTTAAAAATGCTAAGAGAGTACATATTTTTTCCCCACCACAAAAATAGTAACTATGTGAGGACATGCATAAGTTAATTAGTTAGACATAGTCATTTCATAGTATATATATACTTCAAAGCATATTGTACACAATAAATACATACAAGCTTATGTCAATTTAAAAGTCAAAACAAAAAACAAGACTATACATTTCTCTGTCCTTAAATATTGACCTTACTTCTTGTTTATTTTTTCTCATAAAATTCCACTGTATAACTTTTAAATTTTTTAATTTAAAGATGTAGGGTACAATTCAGGGTTAGGTATACAAATGCTCATTGTGCAGGTACCCTTGTTGACGAGGTGTGCCCCTCCCTAGCCTGAGAGTTTCCCTCAATTGCCAATCCCACCCCTCCCTCCCCTGGCAGTTTCCCACTACTGCCAATCCCTTTCTTATAGAATTATGATAATTGTTCAAGGACCACTTATGAGAGAGAACATACGGTACTCTGTTCTTTGTTTCTATGATAGATCACTGAGTATGATAGACTAAATCCATCTAAGTTGCTGCGAAGTCCATATGTTTGTCCTTCTTTATGGCTGCATAATATTCCATTGTGTATATGTACCACCTTTTTTTAATCCAGTCCAGCTTTGATGGGCAGCATGGTTGGTTCCATGCTTTTGCTACTGTGAATAGAGCTGCAGCAAACATGCATGTGCAGGTATCTTTTTTTGTAGAATGATTTAAGTTCCTCTGAGTATATTCCCAATAGGGGGATCGCTGGATCACATAGAAGGTCAATTTCTAGCTCTTTCAGAAATCACCACACTGTCTTCCAAAGAGGTTGCACTAGCTTGCATTCCCACCAGCAGTGTAGATGCATTCCTTTTTGTCTGTATCCTCACCTGTACCTATTTTTGCTTGTTTTATTAATGGTGGTTAAGTGGTATCTCAACGTGATTTTGATTTGCATTTCTCTGGCGATGAGTGAGGCTGAGCACTTTTTCATGTGTCTGTTGGCTGCCCACATATCTTCTTTGAAGAAGTGTCCATTCATGTCTTTTGCCCACATTTTAATGGGGCTGTTTGTTTTTTCCTTTTGGCATGTTTGAGATCTTTGTAGATCCTAGATGTTAGGCCTTCGTCAGATAGACAGTTGACAAATATTTTTTTTCCCATTCTGTGGGCTGTCTCCCCACTCTCATGATGGTTTCTTTTGCTTTGCAGAAGCTCATCAGTTTTATGAGGTCCCACTTGTCTATCTTATTTCTTATGGTATGGGCACTTAGGGTTGTGATCAGGAATTGGTTGCCAGTTCCAATTTCCATAAGAGTGCCACCTGCATTATCTAAGATTCTTGTAGTTTGAAGTTTTACATTTAGGTCTTTGATCTATTTAGAGTTAATTTCTGTGTATGGTGATAAGTGGGGGTTCTATTTCAATCTTCTGCATGTGATCAGCAAGTTTTCCCAGCACCATTTACTGAATAGGTTTTCCTCTCCCCAGTGGTTGTTGTTGGAGGCTCTGTCAAAGATTAATTGGTTAAGAAATTGAGGCATTGCTTTCAGAATCTCTTTACTGTTCCATTGGTCTGTATGCCTATTCTTGCACCAATACCGAGATATTTTGATTATTGTAGTCTTATAGTAAAGTTTGAAGTCTGTAAGTGTGATACCTCCTGATTTGTTTCTTTTGCTAAGGGATTGTTTTGGCTATTCATGGTTGTTTATATTTCCATATGAATTTCTGTATTGTCATTCCCAGGTCTGAGAAGAATGATGTTGGTAATTTAATGGATATTACGTTGAATCTGTAGATTGCCTTTGGTAAGATGGACATCTTAACAATGTTGATTCTTCCTATCCATGAGTAAGGAATATTTTTCCATTTGTTTGTGCCTTCTTGGATTTCTTTGAGCAGTGTTTTGTAGTTCTCATTGTAAATGACCTTAGTTCTAAAGCCAGAGTTTACACACAACTGTGTAATGTTATAGAAAATTAGATTTAGCCTCTATGTTTGATTCAGATACTAACTGGTATAGTCTTCCCTAGGAGAAGATATTTAAATTGTACTCATTGAAAATGTATTTATTGACCATATACTATCTGACTCTATATCAGGCAGAGTCCTAGGCCTTCTTGGTCCTTAGTGCCTCATCTGAATAAAACTTTGGGCTCTACTCAGCTGTAAAATGCTATGTAGCTTTATCATGTAAGTTCTTGAGCCAAGGTATAATGCATTGATGGCAGATACAGCAAGGTGAGAACACATTTTGTGTGTCCTTTTAGCCAAGTAACCACCATAAGTAACATTTTTTAGAGGATTAAAGCAACATCGTTTAAGTTGTCTGTTATTTTTCTAATGGAACAAAAACAGTTTCACTTTCCATAGGAGTAGAGAATGTGGTTTTAGGACCCCTTAGCAATTAAAAAAAAAACTTAGCAAGTTTTGTTCAAAGCTCATTGAAAAGATGTCATAATGTCCCTCTTTAGGGCAAGTTATCCTCAAGCAAAGGTCAGGATATTATTGTTTCCATTAATATAGAAATACATTCACAGGACAAAATTTCTCTCAAAAGAAATCAAAGAGTTTATCACTGTATCATAACAGGGTTATGAAAGCCACAATAAGAATATATAACTAATATCATGGGTTTTCTGGGTGACAAATATATTCCCTCTCAAGACCTATTTATAAAATATCCCTTCTGCCAATTATCTTGGCTCAGACACCAAAGATTATCTGATGAGCTAAAGAAATAACTATCCATATTCCATGAAATATAATTTTGTAAACAATATTTCCTAAATCTGGAGTCAACTCATTTTATCTTACAACAGTGCAGCTCAGAAGATGCAAATGCTAGGTAATAAATTTTAAATATTTTCCTCAAAAGTACTAATATCATTCCTACAAACATATTTTGATATCAGTTATTGAATTACTTGCATAACAACATATAATAAGTACAGAAATCATGCTTTTCAAATTAGTAATTAGTAAATAAATTTTCAAAATGATATACAAACCCCCAACTTACATGGTGATGTAGAAACAGCAAAGAGAACACAGTCACCTCTGGGTAGATAATGCTAATGGCATTGGAACAAAGACTTTTGAACCACCCACCAAAAAGAATAATAAGGGGGATTTTAAAGTCAATGGTGTGGAAGTCAAGAAGATGGCAGCCAAGCCAGTCAGAATATGCAAGTCCTGGTATGAGTGAGTGAGTATATGGGAAATTTTGTGTACATGCTGGTGAGTGAGTGGGTATGTGAGTGGGTGACTGAGTGAGTCTCGGCGTTAGCAGCCAGGGCTCTCCTGGTGCAGTGGCTGGTGCCACAGCTGCTGGGCTTGAACCCTAGTGAATTCTAGGTCGCAGAAGCCAAGCGTCATTTTTTTTAAATCAGCAAAACCCTTCCTGGGAAGAAAATGGTGAGAGAGACTGACTAAGTGAGAGCTCATGAGCAAGTGGCCAGGGCCCTCTTGGTGCAACAGCTGATGCTACAGCTTCTCCAGTCTCTGGTTCTTCCCAGGTCACAGAAGCCAAGCACCATTTTTTTTTAATGGACAAAAGTTTACCTGTGAAGAAGCAGCGAGCAGAAACTACTGCCCCAGGATCTGCCTCACCACTGCAGCAGAAGAGACTGCCAGTTCTAGGCTTTGCCTCACAACTTCAGTGCATGGCCTGGCACTGGCAGCAGGGGGTGCAGAGAGAGTCCAGAGCCACAGTCCCACCAGAGTGGACAAGAAAGGCACCCCACCACCATCTTGAAGGCAGAGCAGGAAAGTGCCGAGACTTGCTTGTCATGGAGAAAAAGATCTGAGTTGATCTTGACCCAGAGGGAATATCCTGAAAGCACAAATTTCGGAGGTACCTGAGGAATGCAGTGTCCCAGGCAGCCTATCCCCTACCCTGATCCAGTCTCAGGACAAAGGGTGTGACAAAAAAAGGATGAGGAAAAACTCCAAAGAGATCAGTGGTGAGTCTGGGGTTGACCCAAACCCCCTCCTCCCCAGCAATTCTCTGAATGCCAGACCCACACAGATGGGCCACAACTGAGAGGGAGAAACCCAGGAATAGCTTTGACGTCAGTCACAATAGAAGTCCAATTCAGGATAGACCTGGTTGGGGCACCCCCCACGAGTACATACCTGGGGAAGCAACAATCCCACACCTCCCCACCGGAGGACATGTCCCTGACCATATGAGAGTGGGAGGGGAGGACTGCACCCCACCCACCACCACTGCCCCTCCTCCTTCCCTGCTCAGGACACTCAGGAGAGAATGAAAGAGGAGAGAGCAGCAAAGAGTTGACTAGAGGAACAATTACAGAGTCTGCCCCAAGAGGGCAGGTTGTTTTTTTTTTTTTTTAATTTTTTAAAAATATTGACCTGCTTATTAGTTCATCTATTTTTTAAATATTTTTTCTTTGCGCATAAATGTGTATATGAGAGTTTGATCTGCATCCCCCCCTTTTTTCTTTTTTTCTTTTCTTTTTCTGTTTCTTTCTTCTTTTGTTTGCCATTTTCTGTTTATATATGTATGTGAAAGATTGAGGGCTTATCTTTCAATTTTTCAGTTGTTGATAGTTTGTTTTTGCCCTTTTGTTCTTCTGTTTATTTTTATTTTAGTTTAATTTAGTTTCGTTTAAGGTGTGTATCAATATATATGTGAGGGTTTTGTTTTCTTTTGTTTTCTGGTCTTTCTGTTTTACTTCTCCATCAATTTTGTGCTAGGGGTGTGTGTGTGTGTGTGTGTGTGTGTGTGTGTGTGTTTAGTTTTCTTGGATTTTTGTTGTTGTTTGTTTTATTTCACTTTGTGGTTATTCCAGTTTGTTTTGGGGTGTGTGTGTATGTCTGTGTGTATGTGTGTTCAATTGCTTTTTGCTTTGGTTTCTGTTTTTATTGTTCTGTGTTTTTTTTCTTTCTTTCTTTTTTTAAATTCTTGTCCATCTTATTTCATCCTATTTTTCTCTGTGCTACTCATTGCTAACGCTGTATATTGGACACACAGGACTACACACAAGTACCCATTGCATTGTCATATAGAGTGATTGTGGGGAGTGGGGCTCAGGGAACACATACCACAATCAATGAACACTATAATTTGCAAGTAGTTTCTGAATCCTAGCTCCCCATCTCCTACCTTATTTGACTTTCAAAACTACAAGGGAGCAAAACTTCCCACCCACAGTACTATTTCAAAATAGAACAAATCCAGGACCCATATCAGGAAGAATAGAGGACAGAGCAAACATCAGAAGGGAAAGCCTCTTCCACTGACACCAAATAACAGAATGAAGAAAAAAAACAAGAGATCTGTTACAAATTAGTAAAAAACCAAAGGAAGACCACAGACAATTTCAAGTGTAACAAAGAGAAAACTCCTGAAAAATCAGAACTTGGAGCCCTAACAGTGGAAGTTACCAATTGCCTGGTGCCAGAATATGAGAAGGGGGTTAGGGAACAGATGGAAAGAGTGAATAGGACTCAGGAAAGACATGAGGCAACACTGAAAGAATTTGTAACAGAGATTTTGAAAATAAAAAATTCATCCAGGAAATAAATAACAAGATGGCAAGCATGGAAGGCAGAATTAATCTAGTTGAAGAAAGAATCTCAGAACTTGAAGACCAGAACAAGGAATTAACCCAATCTGTAAAAAACATAGAAAGAAGACTCAGAAAGAAATAACAAAGCTTATAAGAGATGTGCGATTATATCAAGAGGCCAAATCTATGCCTGATTGGTATCCCAGAAGAAGAAAGAGAAGTGGAGAACAACTTGGAGCAAGTATTCCAGGAGGTAATCCAAGAAAACTTTCCCCATCTCACCAAAGATGTGACTAGCCAAACACAAGGGATACAAAGAACCCCCACAAGACATCAAATGAGAAGACCAACTCCAAGACACACAGTAATTTGCCTACACAAACTAGGAACAAAAGAAAAAATCCTAAAGGCAGCAAGAGAGAAAGGCCAGACTACCTACTGGGGAAAATCAATCAGAATAGCATCAGACCTATTGGGAGAAACACTACAAGCAAGAAAGAACTGAAAACCAATAGTCAAAGCCCTCAAAGATAAACAATTTCAACCAAGAATTTCCTATCCAGCCAAGCTCAGCTTCACCAATGATGGAGAAATAAAATCCTTCTCAGACATTCAGCACCTAAGAAATTATACTGCTTCTAGACCAGTTCTACAGGAGACACTTTAAAAGGTGTTAAGCACAGAAAAAAGAATGACCACACACTTCCCAGAGAATAGCAGAGCACAGAATCAACAGAGAATACATCACAACAAGAAATTGAAAACACACACACATCAACCCCAAAGTCAAAAGAAAATAAGCAAAGAAAAAAATGTATAAGAACCCCATGACAGCAATAAACAATCACATTTCAATAATCAGCCTGAATGTGAATGGACTAAATGTACCACTGAAAAGACACAGAATGGCAAACTGGATAAGAAACCATGACCCAGTGATTTGTTGCATAAAGAAAACTCAACTCAACACAAGGGACAGACACAGACTCAAAATTAAAGAATGGAAAATGAGTTTCCAGGCAAATGGATCACAAAAAAAGGCCAGAGTGGAAATCTTAATATCAGACAAAGCAACCTTTATGCTATCAAAAATTTTAAAAGATACAAAAGGACACTACATAATGATAAAAGGTTCAATTCATCAACAAGAAATATCCATTCTAAACATATATGCACCCAAAATAGGAGCACCAACATTTATAAGCAACTAGAAAGTAAACTAAAAAAACATATTGACCCTAACACTATTATAGCAGGGGACTTGAATACCCCACTAACAGCTCTAGAGAGATCATCAAGGCAAAAAATCACAAAGGAGATCCAGGACCTAAACTTGACACTCAACCAAATGGACTTAATATATACCTACAAATTACCCAACAACCACAGAATATACATTCTACTCATCACCACATGGAACATACTCCAAGATCGATCACATCCTTGGTCATAAATAAGCATAAACAAATTCCATAATATTGAAATCTTGCCATGCACATTCTCAGACCACAGTGGAATAAAGGTAAATATTAACACCAACAAAATTTCCCCAAAGCCCACAAAGACATGAACACGAAAAGCATGATGCTGAACAACTACTAGGTCAATACTGAAATCAAAGCAAAAATTGAAAGATTCCTGGAAACAAATGACAATGAACAAACATCTTACAAAAACCTCTGGGATGCCATGAAAGCAATTCTCAGAGGGGAATTTATATCTCTAGGAGCACACATCTAGAAAAATGAAAAGATCAGAAGTGGAGAGCCTAACAAATCACCTATGGGAACGGGAAAGAGAAGACCACCAAATTTAGCAGAAGAATCCAAATCACCAAAATAAGAGCCCAAATATGGGACATAGACGACAAAAATATCATAGAAAACATCAACAAAACAAAAAGCCGCTTCTTTGAAAGAATTAACAAGATTGATGGACCCCTGGCCAGAATGACCAAGAAAAAGAAAAAGCCTAAATAAACACAACCAGAAATACAAAAGATCAAATCACAACTGACCCCGAAGAAATACAAAAGATTATCAGAGATTACTATGTATACCTTTATGGAAACAAACTTGGTAGTCTAAAGGAAATAGAGGACTTTCTGACATCACACAACCTCCCTAGGTTGAAACAAGAAGACATTGAGACAGTAAATAGACCAATAACAACCCAGGAAATTGAGTCTGTCATACAAAAACTACCCACAAAAAAAAAATAAAAGGCCCTGAACCGGATGGCTTTCCAGCAGAATTAAGGAGGAGCTAATACCAATCCCATGGAAAGCATTCTAAGCAATTGAAAAAGATGGAATTCTCCCCAAATTATTTTACAAAACTAACATCACACTGATAAAGGTCCAACAAAGAAAGAGAACTACAGGCAAAAAGCCTGTATGAACATAGATGCAAAAATCCTCAACAAGATTCTAGCAAATCGGATCCAAAAATACTTCTCAAAAATCATTAATCATGACCAAGCAGGTTTCATCCCAGGATGCAGGGCTGGTTCAACATTTTTGCAAGACCATAAATGTCATTAAATACATCAACAGATGTAAAAACAAGAACCACATCATTAGATGAAGAAAAAGCTTTTGATAAAATCCAGCATCCCTTCTTGATAAAAACCCTCAAGCATCTAGGAATAGAAGGAACATACCTCAAGATGGCAAGTGTCATGTACAATAAAGTCACAGCTAACATATTACTAAGTGGACCGAAACTGGAAACATTTCCCATGAAAACTGAAACAAGATAAATCTGCCCACTCTCACCCCTCTTGTTCAACATTGTGTTGGAAGTCCTAACTAGGGAATTAGACAAGAGAAGGAAATCAGGGGTATCTAAATAGTAAAAGAAGTCAAGTTATCCCTCGTTCTTGAGGATATGATCCTATACCTTGAAAATCCAAGAGAAACTGTCAAAAATCTGCTTGCACTGATAAAGGGCTTTGGGAAAATCTTAGGATACAAAAAATAAATGTGCAAAAGACAGTTTCATTCCTATACACCAACAACAAGCAGGCAGAGACCCAAATTAAAAGCACAATGCCATTCACAATAGCCACAA
>NW_007248535.1:105519-107872 GCF_000164805.1 Carlito syrichta
AACAGGCATATAGACCAATGGAACAGGATAGAGATTCTGGAAGCAAAGTCTCAATTTCTCAACCAACTCATCTTTGACAAAGCCTCCAACAACAACCATTGAGGAGAAGAGAACCTATTCAGTAAATGGTGATGGGAAAACTGACTGATCACATGTAGAAGATTGAAACAGGACCCCCACCTATCACCATACACAAAAATTAATTCTAAATGGATCAAAGATCTAAACATAAGAATCTTAGAAAATGCAGGAGACACCCTTATTAAAATTGGAACTGGCAACCAATTCCTGATGCGAACCCTAAGTGCCCATACCTTAAAAAATAAGATAGACAAGTGGGACTTCATCAAAGTGATGAGCTTCTGAAAGCAAAATAAATCATCAAGAGAGCAGGGAGATAACCCACAGAATGGGAAAATACATTTGCCAACTATATATCTGAGAAAGGTCTAACATCTAGGTTCTACAAGGATCTCAAACACACCAAAAGGAAAAAAAAGTCTCATTAAAAAATGGGCAAAACACATGAATAGACACTTCTCAAAAGAAGATATGTGGGCAGCCAACAGACATGAAAAAGTGCTCCTCCTCACCCTTCATCAGAGAAATGCAAATCAAAATCACACTGAGATACCACCTAACCCCAGTAAGAATGGCCACCATTAATAAACAAACAACAGATGCTGGCGAGGATGCAGAGAAAAAGGAATGCTTCTTCACTACTGGTGGGAATGCAAACTAGTGCAACCTCTCTAAAAGACAGTGTGGTGATTTCTGAAAGAACTAGAAATTGACCTTCCATATGATACAGCAATTCCCCTACCGAGAATATATCCTGAGGAATTCAAATTTTTCTACAAAAAAGATACCTGCACATGAATATTTGTTGCAGCTCTATTCACAATAGCAAAAACATGGAACCAATCATACTGCCCATTAAAGCTGGACTGGATTTTTAAAATGTGGTCCATATACACAATGGAATATTATGCAGCCATAAAGAAGGACAAGCATATGGCCTTCATAGCAATTTGGATGGATTTAGAGTCAATTATACTCAGTGATCTATCACAGAAACAAAGAATAGAGTACCTTATGCTCTCACTCATAAGCAGACCTTGAACAATTATCATAATACTATAATAAAGGAATTGGCAGTATTGGAAGCCTGCCCAGGGAATGGGGGTGGAATTGGCAGTTGAGGAAAACTGCCAGGGGAATGTGGGGCACACCACATCAGCAAGGATACCTGCATAATCTACCTTTTTATATCTAACCCTGAATTGGTACCCACATCTTTACAATTTAAGAATGATAGGGAAATTAATATCAAGCTAATAACAATGTAAAGTTTATTAGCATTTGTTTGTAATATTTATACATCTTGTTGCATAAACTGTAGTTCATCCCTCTCCATTGCTGTAGTATTGGAAAGTAGGAATGTACCACCTTGCATTTTCCTGTCCATTCTACAGTTGATGAACATTTGGGTTGTTTCTAGTTCATTCAGATAATATATCCATTTAATATGTGTTTTTAAACATATGCAAACATTTTAGATGAATGTCTAATAATTTTAGGTAATTGAGGACACACAGGCTCAAATTTAGTACAAAATATTGTATTTTTTTCAAATCCATTTTTACTCCCATCAAAAGTAGAATTTAAATTTATTCACTTCATCTTAAACCCAATATCATCCATATTTTTATTTTAGCCATTACAGTGGATATTGCATGTAATTTTAATTTGCATTCCTCAAATGACTATTGAGTCTCAGACCTCTCCTTATGATTATGGCCATTGAGATATCTTTTCATTGGAAATCCTTGTTCAAATCTCTTACTCATGTTTGTTTGTTTTTTTGACTTTTGTGTTTTATTTATTTTTATTTATTTATTTTTTAAACATTTTTTTATTATAAAATTGTGGGGTACAGTTAAGGGTTAGGTATACAAATGTGCATCATTCAGTCACCCTTGTTAATAAGGGATGTCTCCCTGCCCCCAGACAGATATTGACTACCGTTAGTCCCACCTCCCTTCCCCTCCCTACCCACCCCATAGTTTCCCACCACTGTCAGTCCTTTTCTTATAGTATTATGATAGATGTTAAAGGTCAACTATATGAGTGAGAATATGAGCTACTCAGATCTTTGTTTCTGTGAGAGGTCACTCAGTATTATAGACTCTAGTTCCATCCATGTTACTGCGAAATTCATGATTTTGTTCTTTTTTATGACTGCATAGTATTCCATCATGTATATGTACATTTTTTTAAATCCAGTCCTCTTCTGATGGACAGCATGGTTGGTTCCAGGTTCTTGCTATTGTGAACAATGCTGTGATAAACA
>NW_007248535.1:107892-110492 GCF_000164805.1 Carlito syrichta
CCTTTACACCACATCCTCTCCAGCATCTGTTATTTTTTGAGTTATTGATAATTGCCATTCTGACTGGAGTTAGGTGGTATCTCAGTGTCGTTTTAATTTGCATCTCCTTGATGATTAGTGAGGTTGAACATTTCTTCATGTGTCTGTTGGCCACTCAGATGGCTTCCTTTGAGAAATGTCTGTTCATATCTTTTGCCCACGTTATAATGGGGTTGTTTGGTTTTTTCTTTTCAGTACGTTTGAGTTCCTTGTAGATCCAAGATGTTAGGCCTTTGTCAGACCTGGAGTTGGCAGATACTTTTTCCCAGTCTGTGGGCTGTCCCCTGCTCTCTTGATGGTGTCTTTCTTTGCAGAAGCTTGTCAGTTTAATGAGGTCATATTTTCTTATTGTATTATCTGTCATTTTTTTATTTGTAGCTCTTTCTATATTCCAGATATGAGTCTTTTTAAAATTATGTGTTATAAATATCTCTGCCCACTAAGTGACTTGAATTTTACTATCTTAATGGTATCATTGGCTAAACAAAAGTCTTTAATTCTAACGTGTTGCAATGTAGCATTCATTTCTTCTCTAGTGTATGCTTTTGCACAGTATAAAGAAAACTTTTCTATCCACTGAAGTTGATTTTGGGCTATGATGTGTTATAAAGATCAGTTGTTTGGGGGGAGTTGTTTTGTTTTGTTTTGTTTCCATTTGGGCATCCAATCAACCCAACACCATCTTTTGAAGAGACTTTCCTCTGTCACTGCAAAGTGGAAACTTTATCATTAATCTATCATCCATATTAAGTGCTGGTTCACTTTTAGACTCTATTCAAGTAAATAATGGCACCAATGCCACATTAAATTAGAGCAACTTTATAAATACTATTGTCATTTAATTAGAGTAATCCCTTCAATGCTGTCCTTCAAAACTCTTGACTACTCATGGTCTTTTGTAATTCTGGCTAAATTTTAAAATCAACTTGTTAAATTCTATCAATAATTTTGAGGGTGAGTTGATTAAGTCTACAAATCTTTTGTTAATTTTTGGAAAATATCGTTTTATAATATTGAATCTTCCAATCCCTTACTATGGTATATCCCATCATTTATTTTGGCATTCTTTTTTAAAAATTTTTTTATTAAGATGTGGGGTACAATTCAGGGTTAAGTATACAAATGTTCATTACACAGGAACCCTTCTTGATGAGGTGTATCCCCCTCCCCCAGCAGAATCCCACTACTGACAATTCCAGCCCCCTCACCCTGGCAATTTCCCACTACTGATAATCCTTCTCTTATAGTATTATGATATTTGTTCAGGGTCCCCTTATGAGTGAGAACACGTGATACTCAGTTCTTTGTTTCTGTGATAGATCTCTCAGTATTATAGACTCTAAGTCCATCCAAGTTGCTGTAAAGCTCATAATTCTGTCCTTTATGACTGTGTAATATTCCATCGTGTATATGTACCATATTTTTTATCCAGTTATTTTAGCATTCTATAATTGCTTTTATAAATGTTTTACAATTTTTTTAGATGCCTTGTGTATGCTTTAGTAGATTTATTCTGGGTTGTGGCATGTTTTTATTTTATAACCAGTGATATTTTTAGATTTTATTTACTAGTTGCAACAAGCTGATATATAATACAATATTTAAATAGATTGATATTTTATCCAAGAACCTTACCAAATTCACTTAAAATTTATAATTGTCTATCATAGATTAGTTTGAATTCTCTCCACACCCAATCTCATCATCTGTGAATAAGTGACAATTCTATTTCTTCCCTATTTTTTTTTTGCCTTTTATTTCTTAAGTTATTTCACTAGCTGAGACCACCCAATACAATGTTGAATAAAAATGATAGCAGCAAGAATCCTTGCGCTATTCTCAAACATAGAGGACAAATTTTTAATATAACACCATAAATTATGTTTGTTAAAGATTTTTTTGTAGAGTCTTGACATTAATATTTAATATGGGAGGAAGCGGCAAGATGGCGATGGGGCAACCTGGTCTCTGAAGCCCTCTGCAAAGGAGATCTGCAGTGGGTCTCTGACTCTCACCCCGGGGGCCTGGGGACCCCAACATTGCAACCTGCTCTTCATACAGAGCTTGGCCGTTGCCACCGCTAGGACATTGCAACGGATTGGACAGTTACTGCAGTGCAAACAGTGCCCCCGCTGCCACCACCGCAGCCCCTCCCCCCGCCACCGCTGCTGTCGCCACCACTGCCGCAGTCTCTGTGACGGGTAGGACATCACACCACCTGGGCCCGAGGTGATCCACATCAAACCCCTTCAGGGAAGATCTGCTGGGATCTCTGCCACCTCTCCTGCAAACGAGACTGTCCTGCCTGCCCGGCTTAAGGCTCCTGTTACCTGCTCAGAGGCAAGCAGCCATCTTGTTCCTATCCAGCCCCACCCCCTCTGGGGTGAGCAGCTAAGATAGCACCACCTGCTGGCGATTCAAGGTAACAACACCGAAACAGGAGAAATAAGCGAACGGAGGGTAATCTGAACTGTCCTTCACAGCAGACCAGGGGCAACTGACCCTAACTGCAAACTAATTTACTAGCTTGAAAAGAAAACTAGAAATCAGACCTGAAAGGA
>NW_007248535.1:111663-112434 GCF_000164805.1 Carlito syrichta
CCCTGCAAGACAACAAATGAGAAGACCAACTCCCAGACACATAATAATTCGCCTAAACAAAGTAGCTATGAAAGGAAAAATCCTAAAGCCAGCAAGAGAAAAAGGCCAGACTACCAACCAGGGAAAACCAATTAGAATAGCAGCAGAGTTATCCACAGAAACCCTTCAGGCCAGGAGAGCCTGGAGCCCTATCTTTAAAGTTCTAAAAGATAAACAATTTCAACCAAGAATAACCTACCCAGTCTAACTAAGCTTCATTAGTGAGGGAGAATTGAAATCTTTAACAGACATCCAATCCCTAAGAACCTACGCTGCCACCAGACCACCTCTACAAGAAAAACTTAAGAAAGTAATGAACACTGAAGAAAAAGAAAAAAGAACAACAGCATTCTTCACAAGAGTACAGGCAAAAGATTAAAAACACACATGAACCAACTCCAAAACCCAAAGAAAGACAACAAACAAACAGGAACAACTCTGTAAGAACCTTATGACAGGGATCAACTCTTGCATTTCAATTATTAGCCTAAATGTGAACAGACTAAATGCACCACTGAAAAGACATAGAATGACAAAATGGATAAAATATCATCAGGCAACAATCTATTGCCTTCAAGAGACTCACCTCACTAGATAGGACACCCACAGACTCAAAGTAAGAGGATGGGAAACAAACTTTCAGGCGAATGGAATACAAAAGAAAGGAGGAGTAGCGATCTTAATTTCAGACATTTTACCCTTCAACCTATTAAAAATCAAAAAAGATACAGA
>NW_007248536.1:0-4855 GCF_000164805.1 Carlito syrichta
GCAGGCTGAGCGGAAGGATCGCCGGAGCCCAGCAGGTCGAGGCTGTGGAGGCCGGGAGCGGCCACTGCATTCCAGTCTGGGTGACAGAGTGAGACTCCAACTCAAACAAACAAACAAACAAACAAAAAACCTGAAATTATTTTTAGAGGGCATGCCCCTTGTAGTACAGGCTTCCCCTGCTGGGTTTTTATCTGTTCTAGGAACCCATGGGCATCAGTGTACCATCTGGTGTTGTTGTGAGAGGCTGAGTTCAGCTTCAGTCAATTTTTTTTTGTTGAGATTCTTTTGATGCTTTGTCCATTTCATGATGGGTGATTTAAGAGTGTATCTGCCCACACTGCACTGAGTGTTCAGCAGTTTTTGTCCAAAAATAGCATGACCCCCATGCCCCACCCTCTGTATTCACCTGATCTCATCCTAAATGACTTTTTTTCTTTGTTTCCCTAGGTGAAAAAAAATTCTCAAAGGAAAACATTCTGCCAACGTGGAAGAGGTGAAACAAGAAACGGCACAAGCATTAAAAGGCATCAAAATTGATGAGTTCAAAAACTGTGTTGAGCAGCGGAAAAAGCATCTCAAAAGGTGCATTGCATCAGACCTAGAGTACTTTGGAAGGGACTGAAGTTGAAACGTGAGAATAAATACACAAATGTTTTTTTTTTTTGAGTTGGAGTCTCACTCTCTCGCCCAGGTTGCAGTGCAGTGGCACACTCACGGCCACCCCAGCAACAACCTGCTGGGCTCCAGCAATCCTTCCACCTCAGCGTTCCAAGTAGCCGGAACTACAGGCACACACTATCCCGCGTCACTAATTTTTTATTGACTGTAAAGACGAGGTCTTACCAAGTTGCCCGGGCTGGTCTCAAACCTGTGGGCTCAGGCAATCCACTCACCTTGGCCTCCCAAAGAGCTGGGATTACAGACTGAGTCACCGAGCCCAGCCTAAAGTTCATACTTAGATTTTCTTAGTTTTTGCTTAATATCCTTTTTCTGTTCCAGGATATGACATCGCATTTAGTCATCTTGTTTCCTTAAGCTCCTCTTGGCTGTGACATTTTCTTAGGCTTTTCTCATTTTTGATGACCTTAAGACTTTTGAGATGTACTGCACAGGTATTTTGTAGAATGCCCTTCAACTGGGCTTTGTCTAAGTTTTTGTCATGACTAGTGTTATGGGTTTTCAGAAGGAAGACTACAGAAGTAAAGTGCCATTCTTATCACATCTTGTCAAGCATCCTGGCTATTCTAAGCTTGATCACCTGGCTGAGTTTGCTTGCCAGGTTTCTCCACTGTAGAGTTATTCCTTTTTCTCCCTCTTCCCTTGCTATACTCTCTGGAATGATGTCACCCCTTCTTCACGGCCTGTACTGAAGAAGTGGGTAGCTGTACTCCAACTCCTTGAGGGAGAAGTATCTAAATAAATCATTTGGAATTCTGCAAGGAAGATTTTCTCTTCTCCATTTATTTGTTTATTCAGTCAATTCATTTACATCAGTATGTACTTATGAATATTTATTTTATACTTTGGGTTATAATCCAATAATGCTTTATTTTGTTGCTCAAATTGTTCCAATTTTGGTCATTGGGAGTTCTTTCAGTTGGCTCCTTCAGCCCTTTGATACTTCCAGAATGTGTTTTTGTCTGAGCCTTTCCTTTCTTTCTGATGCTACAAGATCTTCCAATCTTGTATTATATATTTCCTGCCCCAACCCTAGAATCAGCCATTTCTCCAAGGAGTCCTGGTTTCTTTTATTAAAAGATGTTTCACTATCAGAAATGATATTATTTCTTTGCATTCTATATCTTCTACTAGAACACTACTAGGTCCTTAAAATCAAGACCTTTTCTGCTTGTTCACGGCTATATCTTCATTTCCCAGATGAGTATCTGGTACACAGGAGGATATCAATGAAAGTTTACTGAATGGCTGGGCTCAGTGACTCAGCCTGTAATCCCAGCACTTTGGGAGGCCGAGGCGCGTGAATTGTCTGAGCCTGCGGGTTTGAGACCAGCCCGGGCAACTTGGCGAGCCCTCATCTCTACAATAAAATAAAAAATAGCCAGGCGTGGTAGCGCACGTCTGTAGTTCTGGCTACTTGGAAGGCTGAGGTGGAAGGATTGCCGGAACCCAGGAGGTCGACGCTGGGGTAGCCATGAGCATGCGTGCCACTGCACCCCAAGTAATATACCTTTTTTTTTTTTTTTTTGAGTCGAAGTCTCACTCCATTGCCCAGGCTGGAGTGCAGTGGCACGCTCCCGGCCACCCCAGCGGTGACCTGCTGAGCTCCGGTGATCCTTCTGCCTCAGCCTTCCAAGTAGCTGGAACTACAAGTGTGCACTACCATGCCCAGCTAATTTTTTTGTTTGATTATTGTATAGACGAGGTCTCACCGTGTTGCCCAAGCTCATCTCAAATGCAGGGGCTTAGGCAATCTACTCGCCTCGGGCTCCCAAAGTGCTGGGATTATAGGCTGAGTCACCGAGCCCGGCCAACGTACCTTTTTCTATACACGTTCTTCATGGTGTTATAATAACAGTCACAAGAATTCGACCAAATGACAAGTGTATAGATGAATGGATACAAGGATGTGTGAAAGGACGAATGAATGAATAAATGAATGACTAAACAGATGGGTAGATGATTGGATGTATGGATGAGTTGAGAAACAGATGGATGGAAGTTGGTGCTACGACTGTGCTCTCCAGTTACTTATGATGGTAATGATGGGCCTCAATCATGATTCCTTCTACACTTTTACCTCCCACACTCAATCAACCGCCAAGTCCTGCCAATTTTTTTGAGTCAGGGTCTTATTCTGTTGCCCAAGCTGACATGCAGTGGCACAATCACAGCTCACCTCAGCCTCTACTGGACTCAGGCAATCCTTCCACCTTAGCCTCCCAAGAAGCTGGGACTATAGGCGTGTGCCACCATGCCTGGCTAAGTTTTGGATTTTTTGTAAAGACGATGTCTCGTTATGTTGCCTAGGCAGGTCTCGAACTCCTGGGCTCACACTAGCTTCCTGTCTCAGCCTCCCAAAGTGCTGGAATTACAGTTCTGCCAATGTTACATCTCTAACATTTCTCAAATCCATCCTTTTCTCTTTCTTTTTTGAGTTGGAGTCTCACTCTGTCGCCCCAGACTGGAGTGCAGTAGCACAATCCCGGCCACAGCAGCCTCCACCTGCTGGGCTCTGGCGATCTTTCCGCCTCAGCCTTCCAAGTAGCTGGAACTACAGGCACGCACTACCAGGCCCGGCTAATTTTGTGATTTATTGTAGAGATAAGGGCTCGCCAAGTTGCTCGGTGGGTCTCGAACCTGTGGGCTTAAGCAATCCACTCACCTCGGCCTCCCAAAGCGCTGGGATTACAGGCTGAGCCACCGAGCCCGGCCCATCCTTTTTTCTTCACTTCCCTGCTATTGCTCTCTTCCTCTCTTGCCTGGGCGCAACTACAGCCTCCCAACTCATCTCTCTGCCTTAGGGCTTGTTCCCTTTCCCACCCCCATCCATACTCTCACCAGAAGGACCATTATAAAATACAACTATGCCTGTGTCACTCTCTTGCTTAAACTCTTAGGGGAAACCTAAACTCCTTAGCATGATACAAAAAGCACCTAAGATGACCTGGCCCTTGGCCACCCTGCTAGCCTCTCATCTTGCTGTTCTCTACCTCACACTGATTTGTATGCCTCAGAAATACCAAACTGCTTACAGATCTCACTAGGAATCATGCTGCTTCTCAGCTTTGTCCTTTGCTTATACAAGTCCCCCTGCCTAGAATGCCCTTTTCTCACATCCGCAGCTCAGAATTCTCTTTGGCTTCAAGTTGTTGAAAGCATGTACTTTTGCAATTGTGGTTATGCTTATTAGCAGGGCCAAAACTAGGGTACAATTTTTTTTTCTTTTTGAGTCAGAATCTCACTCTGTTGCCCAGTTCAGAGTGTAGTAGCATGCTCACGGCCACTGCAGCCCCAACCTGCTATGCTCAGACGATCCTTCCGCTTCAGTCTTCCAAGTAGCTGGAACTACAGGCGTGCACTACCGTGCCCAGCTAATTTTTTTTTTTTTTTGCAGAGGTGAGGTCTCACCAAATTGCCCAGGCTGGTCTCAAACCTGTGGGCTCAGGCAATCCTCTCACATTGGCCTCCCAAAGTGCTGGACTATAGGTGTGAGTCACTACACCTGGCAGGGTGCAAAATTTAAGGAGAATTTGGCAAGTGATGGTGAATCCCCCCCCTTTTTTTTTTTTTGAGACAATGTCTTGCTCTGTTTCCTAGTGGCATGATCATAGCTCACTGCAGCCTCAAACCCCTGGGTTCAAATATTCCTTCTGCCTCAGCATCCTGAGTAGCTAGGACTACAGCCACATGCCACAACATCTAGCTCAGTTTTTAATTTTAATGTTTGCAGAGAAGGGTCTCACTATGTTGCCCAGGTTAGTCTCAAACTCCTGAGCTTAAACCTTCTATAATGCTGGGATTTCAGCATGAGCTACTGTGCCCGGCCCTCAGTTTTTTCATCTATGGAAAAGAAATAATAACATCCCCATTATAGGATTTGTTTTTTCATTTTAAGGGAAATTATCCATCTCATCAAAATTGTCAAGCTTATTGTCTTAAAAGATTATTTTTTCTTTTCTTCTTTCTTTGTTTTTTCTGAATTGGGGTCTCACTTTGTCACCCAGACTGGAGTGCAGTAGCGCAATCACAGCTCACCAAAGCCTTCAATTCCTGGGTTCAGGTGATCCTTCTGCCTCAGTCTCCTGAGTAGCTGGGACTACAGGCATGTGCCACCACGCCTGGCTAATTTTCCAATTTTATAGAGATGAGATCTTGCTATGTTGTCTAGGCTGGT
>NW_007248536.1:4875-13768 GCF_000164805.1 Carlito syrichta
GAGATGAGGTCTCGCCAAGTTACCCAGGCAGGTCTCGAACCCGTGGGCTCAGGCAATCCATTCACCTCGGCCTCCCAAAGCGCGGGATTACAGCCACTGAGCCCGGCCCAAAAGTTCTTTACAGTGTTCTCTTGTGACTTAAAAATTTCCACTGCAATTATGTCCCCTTTACTTTTTTTGAAATTGTTTATTTATGCCTTATCTTTTTATTGATTGAACTTGTCAAAAAGTTTTGTTCATTCTCTATAGTATCACCATTTCTAATTAATTATTAATTATTCATTTTCACTTTTGTCTTATGATTTCTCCTCCTACTCTCTTTTGGATTAGTCTGTTTTTTTTTTTAATTAATTCTTGAATTGGATTACTTTTTCCAGCTTTTGTTTTTCTTATACAAGCATTTAAAGCTATATATTTCCTTATAAGTACAATTTGTTAGCCTTCCATGGCTATTTTTTATTTCTAAATATCTTCATTTTGATTTCTTTTTTGTCCCACGAGTCTCAAAATGTTTCCAAAAACATTGTTATTTTCTATTGTTGAGTTCTATTTTGATTAGAAAAAGTGGCCAATTGATTTTTTGGTATCTGATGAGATGTGCTCTCTAGTCTAGCATGTGATCAATTTTTTTTGATGTTCCATGGATACTTGCAAGAATAATTGTTGGCTGCTTCATGGGGTTATTGTGAGGATAAACATAAGATAATACATATAAAGCACTTTAGTGGTGTTCAGTACTTAGTAAATTCTAAAGGGGCGGTAGCTCTCACCGTTGATGTTGTTGCTATTATTGGTGGATAAGTCTAAGTCATTGCTCTGGGAATTGGGGAAATTGAGCCCTCTCCTGCAAGTCAGTGCTCCACAGCTCAGTGTCTACGCTAATCACAGGGTCAATAAATCTTTCACATACACAGAAAACGCTACTCAGTTCATTAGAGTAGAAAAAGTTCAGAGTTTGAGCAAGACTGAACTGTGTGCTGGGTCCCTGGCTTGCCTCTCACTAGCTATGTGATGTTTCCCCTCCCACAAACCCCATTTTCCTTACACGTAAGTAAGAATGAGTATGATCTTGGACTTGCAGAGTTATTGGGAGGATTAATGTGAAAGCCTTCAGCGTAGGGCTGGACACAAAGGAAACCTTTGATAAGTGTTGATTTATTTCCTTTTCCTTCTGCTGAGCCTGCAGGGATAGAGAGGAAGTGAAGTTAGAGCTGTAACTATCTCTTCTCTCTTTTGCTTGACTTCTCTCTAAGCTTAGAAAGCCTCCTTTCCAACCCTGCAAGACTGCACTTCCCTGATGGCCCTCCCCAGAGAGCTACTAAAAACCAGCTGTGACTAATGTAGAAGGGAGAAAGAAGAGAAGGTTGTCATGTGTACATCGGCACCTAGCCTCCTGCCAAGTTAGTGTAGCACCTGCTTGGACAGAATTTTCGTTTTCTTTTCTTTTTGGAGCAACCCAATTAATTTTTCAGGCCATCAGTTACCACACCCTACAGATGACGGCCCTTCAGACCGCAAGAGCAGAGTCCTCACCTTTGTAGCCACACTAACTCAGGATTTGTCCTGCCTTTTCTGTATGTCCCTAGGTTGGATCAGCATCTCGGGCACCTTGCTTTACCCTGGATCTGCTGCGGAGCCTCCTTTCAACACTGACTGATCTCTCCTACCAACTCTCCTTTAAGCCTCAGTTCCAGTGTGCAAAGTGAATTGGCTGACCTTCCTACCTTTGAATCCAAGTGGGAGGAGGCATGCAACAGAAGCACAGAAGAAGGGAAGCTCTGGTAGGGCTATTTCTAAAAGTGCTGTCAGACAAAGATCATCATTTTTCCTCCATTCTCACCACCACCTCTAATTCCTTTGCCGCCCCTCATCTTGTTCCCTCCCACTCTAATTTCTTCACATAGATCAGACAAGATTGGTTTTCTCTGCTCCTGCCTCTAGGCTTCTAGAGGAAACCATAGAACTATGTTCACTAGCTCCAATGTCTAGTTTTCAGTTGTGATCAGGTCTTCAATGCCCCTCAGTAATCCTTATAATCAATTGCCCCGGTCTCCGATCTCTTTTGTTCTCCTGTTATAGTCATTTGGGGTTGTGTCCAGTTTTAGTTATTATGAATAAAGTTGCTATGGGCATTCTCATACATATCTTTTTGTGGACATATCTTTTTCTTCTTGGGTAAAATATCTAGAAGTGGATTTGAAGGTTATAGGGTGAGGGTTGAGCCTAGGAGGTCAAGTCTGCAATGAATGACGATCATACTACTGCACTCCAGCCAGGATGACAGAGCAAGACCCTGTCTCAAAGAGAGAGAGAGAGAGAAATATAAAAGAAAATATCAGCCGGGCTCGGCGGCTCAGCCTGTAATTCTGCGCCTTGGAAGGCTGAGATGAGTGGATTGCCTGAGTCCATGGTTGTGACCCACCTGGGCAACTTGGCGAGACCTCATCGCTACAATAAATCAAAAAATTAGCCAGGCATGGTAGTGCACGCCTGTAATTACGGCTACTCGAAAGGCTGAGGCGGAAGGATCGCCGGAGCCCAGCAGGTCGAGGCTGCGGTGGCCGGGAGCGGCCACTGCACTCCAGTCTGGGCAACAGAGTAAGACTCCAACTCAAAAAAAAAAAAGAAAGGTCCCTGGGCTCCATGCTGAACTTACTGAATTAGAATATTCCTTGAATAAAGGCCAGAAAGCTGTATTTTAAAAAGCTTTCATGTGATTTTAATGCACCTGGTTCTTTGGCACTTTCTTTTTTTTTTTACATTTTAAAAAGTTTTATTTTGCAGATTTAGAAATTGGAGATTTTTAATAACTGCAAAAGAAATCCAGTCACACCTATCTTTGGCACTTTCAAGCTTATTCCCTTAAAAGTTTTTTTTTTTTTTTTCAGAGTCGGGGGGATTCACTCTGTCATTCAGGCTTGAGTGCAGTCGCATGATCACAGCTTACCAGCCTTCAACTCCTGGGTTCAGGTGATCTGAGTAGCTGAGACTACAGGCACACACAACCGTGCCTGGCTAGTTTTGTGTGTGTGTGTGTGTGTGTGTGTGTGTGTGTGTGTGTGTGTGTGTGTGTCAGAGTCTCACTCTGTTGACCAGGCTGGAGTCAGTGTCATGCTAAAAAACACAATGAGATCCCACTTCACACTCATGAGTATGGCTCTAATCAAATAAACAAACAAACAAAAAATGCAAACAGCGGGGTGTGGTGACTCACGCCTGTAATCCTAGCACTTAGAGGTGGAGGTGAGAGGATTGCCTGAGCCCATGGGATCGAGACCAGTCTGGGCAACATAAGACTTCATATCTACAATAAATTTTTTTATTTTCTTTCTGAGTTGGAGTCTCACTCTGTCGTCCAGACTGGAGTGCAGCAGCCGCTCCCGGCCACCACAGCCTCGACCTGCTGGGCTCCGGCGATCCTTCCGCCTCAGCCTTCCGAGTAGCTGGAACTACAGGCACGCGCTACCATACCCAGCTGATTTTTTGATTTATTGTAGAGATGAGGTCTCGCCAAGTTGCCCAGGTGGGTCTCGAACCCGCGGGCTCAGGCAATCCACTCACCTCGGCCTCCCAAAGCGCTGGGATTACAGACTGAGCCACTGAGCCCAACCATAAATTTTTAAAAAACTGAGTGTGGTGGCACATGCCTGTAATTTCAGCTACATGGAAGGTTGAGGCGAAAGGATTGCCTGAGCCCAGCAGGCTGAGGCTGCAGTGGCTGTGAGTGTGCCACTGAACTCCAACCTGGATGACAGAGTGAGTCTCTGACTCAAAAAAAAAAAAAAATACAAACAGGTGTAGCCCAGAAGTTTGAGATCAACCTGAGCAATACAGCAAGTCTTTGTCTCTACAAAAATGAAAAAATTGACTGGGCATGGTGATGCATGCCTGTAGTCGTAGCTACTTGGGAGGCTGAAGTGAAGGATCACCTGAGCCCAGGAGGTTGATGCTGCAATGAGCTGTGATCGTGCCACCGCACTCTAGCCTGGGCAACAAAGTGAGCCCCAGTTGCAAAAAAAAAAAAAAGAAAAAAGAAAAGTTGGCTAGGTGTGGTGACTCACACCTGTAATCCCAGCACTTTGAGAGGTTGAGGTGGGAGGACTGCTTGAGCCCAGGAGTTTGAGACTAACTTTGAGCAACACAGCAAGATCCCATCTCAATTTATTGTTTTAAAAATGTTACTGGCCGGGCGTGGTGGCTCAAGCCTATAATCCCAGCTCTTTGGGAGGCTGAGGCAAGAGAATTGCCTGAGCCCATGGGTTCGAGATCAGCCTGGGTAACACGGTAAGACCTTGTCTCTACAATAAATCAAAAAATTAGCTGGGCATGGTAGCGCACACCTGTAGTTCCTGTTATTTGGAAGGCTGAGGCGGAAGGATCGCCGGAGCCCAGCAGGTCAAGGCTGCAGTGGAGGGAGTATGCCATTACATTCCAGTCTGGGCAACAGAGTGAGACTCCAACTCAAAAAAAAAAAAAAAAGTTACTGGACTGGGCTCGGTGGCTCAGCCTGTAATCCCAGCATTTTGGGAGGCAGAGAAAAGTGAATTGCCTGAGTCTGTAGGTTCGAGATCAGCCTGGGCAACTTGGTGAGACCTTGTCTCCACAATAAATCAAAAAATTAGCCAGGTGTGGTGACACACACCTGTAGTTCCAGCTATTTGGAAGGCTGAGACAGAAGTATTGCTTAAGCCCAGCAGGTTGAGGCTGTGACTGCTGTTGAATGTGCCACCGCACTCCGGCCTGGGCAACAGAGTGAGACTACGACTCAAAAATAAAAGCTACTTATAACCTCCCATAGGGTAGGTCTTGGAACTGAAGTGCCCTTTATTTTCCCACATATCCTGGGCTTTTGGAATAGGAACTCAATTGCCCTGTAAAATAAAGGGGAAATGAATGTGGCGTCCCAGAGCTTAAGAGATCAAGAAAAGAGAGACTAAAATCAGTTGAAAGCTGGGTGATGGACGAGCAGAGCAGGACTTGTGACCTATGCAAGAGAGTTTGGAGAGACTTGTCCAAAGCTGGGTTTCCAAGCGAAACAATGTGTGTTGTGACACTTACTCCATGACTGTACCCATTTTCATTGACAACTTCTGAAGACACATATATGTGGTGTGATTAGATTTTAGATGGACATCAGTGAGGGGGCCAGTCTTCATGAGGCTGGCAGCCTGGCCAGCCTCACATCTGAGTCATACCTAGGCTATTGAAGTCTCTCACCAATTTCTGTGTCTCTGGCCTTATACCCCTTTGAGTGTCCCTTCCCTGTAGCTGCAGAGGGATTTTTCTAAGACACAAACCCAGGTCATTTCCCTGTTTGAATCCTTTAATGGCTCCCAATCAGTGTTTCTCAAACCTGGGGTTCATGGATCCCTCAGGACCCTTTCTCAGTTGTCTCAGGTGTCTTGAGGACCCTTTAAGAAGTTACTACTTGTTTTAATTTCAGAATTAGTTTTTTTTTCCTTATTTATCTATTTATTTATTCATTTTTGAGTTGGGGGTCTCACTCTGTCGCCCAGGCTGGAGTGCAGTGGCATGATCAGAATTAACCTTTTAAAAAATAATAAGCATAGTCTACATCTGCGTGCGGTGGCTCATACCTGTAATCCTAGCACTTTGGGAGGCCGAGGTGGTAGGATTGCTTGAGACCAGCTTAGGCAACATAGTAAAACCTCATCCCTACCAAAACCAAAAAATTAGCCAGGAGGTGGCTTGTGACTGTAGTCCCAGCTATTTGGGTGGCTGAGGCAGAAGGGTTACCTGAGCTTAGGAGGTCAAGGCTATGGTGAACTGTGAATGTGCCACTGCACTCCAGCCTGGGTGACAGAGTGCGATCTCAACTCACAAAACAAAACAATTTTTATTTTTTAATTTTTAAAAATTTTTTTATTTTTTGAGTTGGAGTCCCACTCTGTCGCCCAGACTGGAGTGCAGCGGCCGCTCCTGGCCACCGCAGCCTCGACCTGCCCGGCTCCGGTGATCCTTCAGCCTCAGCCTTCCAAGTAGCTGGAACTACAGGCGCGCGCTACCACATCCAGCTAATTTTTGATTTATTGTAGAGATGAGGTCTCACCTAGTTGCCCAGGCGGGTCTCGAACCCGTGGACTCAGGCAATCCACTCACCTCAGCCTCCCCAGGCGAGGGATTACAGGCTGAGCCACCGAGCCCAGCTAAAACAATTTTTAAAAAGCATAGTCTGTAATACCCAGATCATCTTATAACCAAGCACTTTCAGGATATTTTAGTGCCTTGGTTTGCACTTGTATTTAATGATTGGGTTGGTGCCAAGTGATCTTCAGAAATGACAGCATTTAACTTTTTTTTTTTTTTGAGTTGGAGTCTTACTCTGTTGCCCAGGCTGGAGTGCAGTGACACACTCAGGTGATCCTTCCACCTCATTCTCCAAGTACCTGGAACCACAGGCATGCACCACCATGCCTGGTTGATTTTTTTATTTATTGTAGAGATGAGGGCTTACTATGTTGCCCAGGCTGGTTTCGAACCCCTGAGTTCAGTTAATCCTTTTACCTATGCCTCCCAAAGTGCTGAGATTACAGGTGTGAGCCACTGTGCCTGGCAGCATTTAACTTTTTTTCTTTTTGAGTTGGAGTCTCACTCTGTCACCCAGGCTGGAGTGCAGGGGCACACTCACAGCCACCCCAGTGTCGACCTGCTGGGCTCTGGTGATGCTTCTGCCTCAGTCTTCCAAGTAGCCGGAATGACAAGTGCGCCCTACCATGCCTGGATAATTTTTGATTTATTGTAGAGATGGGTCTTGCCAAGGTGCCCGGGCTGGTCTTGGATTCATGGGCTCAGGCAATCCACTCGCTTCAGCCTCCCAAAGTGCTGGGATTACAGACTGAGCCATCTAGCCCAGCTTGCATTTAACTTTTAATGCTGTAATTATTTTCAACTCATTGTTCACAGATGTATCCTTAGCACCCAGAACAACAGTGCCAGGCACATTGTAAGTAACCAGTAAAGATTTGTTGAATAAATGAATGAATGAAGTTTCTCAAACTAGGTTCTGAGATCCTTGGGGATCTTCTATAGTTTGAAATCTTGGCATGGCACGTGAGGCTTTTCACAATTGAGCTTGGAATACTCAACCAGTAATTTTACCAGACAGTCTGGGCAGGATGTGGGGGTGTAGTCCTCTTCAGAAAATGAAAAAAAGTGAAAGTATAAAGGACTTATGTACATTTTGACAGGGCAGTCATGATATGCAAATGAATTGCAAATATAATGCAAATGACATGCAACTCCTCATGCAAACGAGCATTCTGTCTTTGCAATCGACTGCGGGGTATTCACTAGTTTGTCTGCAGTAATGGCAGTAAATTTTTTTTTTTTTTTTTTGAGTTGGAGTCTCACTCTGTCGCCCAGACTGGAGTGCAGTGGCATGCTCTCGGCCACCGCAGCCTCGACCTGCTGGGCTCCGGCGATCCTTCTGCCTCAGCCTTCCAAGTAGCTGGAACTACAGGCGCGTGCTACCACGCTTGGCTAATTTTTTATTTATTGTAGAGATGAGGTCTCACCTAGTTGCCCAGGCAGGTCTCGAACCCGCAGGCTCAGGCAATCCACTTACCTCAGCCTCCCAAAACTCTGGGATTACAGGCTGAGCCACCGAGCTTGGCGGCAGTGAATCTTTCAAGGGCTTGGGACCTAAGTTGCTTTGGTGGAGATGTGTGTATACTAGACGGGAGGGGAGAAGGGTCTCTCAAGGATAGTCAATTTGTGCTGTAAGCCTATAGCTTGATATGAAGCCTAATATAGAATATAGCTTAAGATGAGGTTATGTTATACTCAGAGGGCTGGCATTTTGGAATTGTTGGAGGGTGGAGGCAATGAAATGCAACTCCTTATACCCTTCAGCTCTTTGGCTGCCTCACATCTTCTGTTTTGCTCCTCTCATACCATCTGGGTTCTAGTTCACAGGAGTAGAGAATAGGGAGTCAGAGACCCCTGGCCCCAGGTCCTTACCATGAGGACTACAGAAGAGCCTGAGACAAGAGCTCTTGTAAATCACATCTGGGGGAGGTTAAGACATGGTGTGGAGTTCTGCATTTTCCAATCTCATGACAAGCAAAATTTAGCTACATTTCTAGGCCTATTAGAAAAAGATGGGTGGTTACAAGAAACATGGAGACTTTCTGAGAAATATAATTGCTAGATCTCATTGTCAATGATGTGGTATCTGACAAAAATGGGAAGCGTACATGGAAATCTAAAGGAAAAAAATGTCAACTGTGATTTTTTTCCATTATAAAAAACCTGTTCTTCTCTGTCCTTGGTGTGAAAGGCAGTTTTTGGCTACATATACTCTTCTCCAGTGATTATAAAAATGTTGCACAAATGACATAAAAGAGCCTTTAGCAGGTATATTTTAACATAACTCAAAACCTGTTTTTTTTTCTTTGACACTTGGCTTCACAATCAGACCAGAGTTCAAACACCTACCTCCCAACTATAAAAACTTGGGCAACTAGTTGGGCACAGTGGCTCAAGCCTGTAATCCCAGCACTTTGGGAGGCAGAGGCGAGGATTGCCTGAACTCAGGGTTTAAGACCAGCCTGCGCAACTTAGCAAGATCTTGTCTCTACAATCAATCAAAAAATTAGCTGGGCGTTGTGGCACAGCTGGGCGTTGTGGCCTATAGTTCCAGCTACTTGGAAGGCTGAGGTGGAGCGTCACCTGAGCCCAGCAGGTCAATGCTGGGTGGCCGTGAGCGTGCCACTGCACTCCAGCCTGGGTGACACTTAGACTCCAACTCAAAACAAAAAAACAAAAAAACTTAGGCAACTTATTCAACTTTTCTAAGCTCAGTTTTCTCATCTTTATTTATTTATTTTATTTTTTTGAGTTGGAGTCTCACTCTGTCACCCAGACTGGAGTG
>NW_007248536.1:13995-17777 GCF_000164805.1 Carlito syrichta
ATCCTCTCACCTCAGCCTCCCAAAGTGCTGGGATTACAGGCTGAGCCACCGAGCCCGGTTTTTCTCATCTTTAAAATAGAAATAATAGTATAGAATCCTCATGAGGTTGCTGTGAGGGTTAAATTAGATATTGCATGTACTTAACACAGTGCCTGGCTCATAAACATTCAATAAATATAGCTATTTGCAATGGTCATCTGTGAATTTGCAGCCTAGAGGTCATTTATCCTCCATCTGATAACTATATACAATTTCCTCCTGATGAATCATGATTCTCTCCTCATTCTATGTGAAACCAACTTTGTCCTCAGCACCAGGAACAGAGCATGTGACTTAGGCTTCAATCATTCAGACCATTCCATCCTCAGGCCACAGTGATTGATTCAAGAATGGGGACATATAAAGCTACCAAATGACCCAGCAATTCCACTTTTAGTATATTTATCCAAGGAAATTGAAAACAAATATTCAAGCCAGGCACAGTGGTTCATGCCTGTAATCCCAGCACTTTGGGAGGCAAAGGTGAGAGTATTGCCTGAGTCCAGGGGTTCGAGGCCAGCCTGGGCAATTTGGCAAGACCTTGTCTCTACAATAAATCAAAAAACTAGCAGGGCATGGTGGCGGTCGCCTGTGTTTCCAGCTATTTGGAAGGCTGAGGCAGAAGGATCGCCTGAGCCCAGCAGGCCAAGGTTGCAGTGGCTGTGAGCATGCCACTGTACTCTGGCCTGGGCGACAGAGTGAGACTCCAACTCAAAAAAAAAAAAAAAAAAAGGAAAGTACTGATTATTCATGGTCAACATGGATAAACCTTGAAAACTAAGTGAAACAAGGCAGATGTTAGATGATTCCATTTATAGGAAATATCCAGAACAAGCAAATCTATAGAGACAGAAAGTAGATTAATGGTTGCCATAGACTGTAGGGAGGGAAAATGGGGAGTGACTGCTACTGGGTATAGGATTTCTCTTTGGAGTGATAAAAAGTGCTTTGGAATAGTGGTGATAATCATATAGCATTGTGAATATACTAAAAACCACTGGATTGCATACTTTAGAAAAATGAATTGTGGCTGGGTGCGGTGGCTCACACCTGTAATCCTAGCACTTTGGGAGGTTGAGGCATGAGGATTGCTTGAATCCAGGAGTTTGAGACCAGGCTGGGCAAGATAGTGAGAACTCGTTTCTGCAAAAAATTAGCCCAGCATGGTGGTGAGCAGCAGCTACTCATGAGTCTGATATGGAAGGATCACTTGAGCTAAGGAGGTAGAGGCTGCAGTGAGCCATGATCGTGCTATTGTACTCCAGCCTGGACGACAGAGTAAGACACCGACTCAAAAAAAAAAAAAAAAAAAGATGAGTTTTATGTTATATAAAATATACCATATGATATATTTCAATTTTAAAAAACTAGGTTGGACTCAGTGGCTCATACCTGTAATCCCAGCACTTTGGGAAGCCAAGGTGGGAGGATTGTTTGAGGCCCGGAGTTCAAGACCATCCTGGGCAACAAAGCAAGACTCTATCTCTAAAAAAAAAAAAACAAAATAGGAAAAAAAAAATTAGCCGGGCATGGCGGCACATGCCTGTAGTCTCAGCTACACAGGAGGCTAAGACCACGGCATTTCTTGAGCCTGGGAATTTGAGGCTGTGGTGAGTCATGACCATGCCACTGCACTCCAGCCTGGGTGACAGAGTGAAACCCTGTCTCAAAATAGAAATAAAAAAACTGAACAACATAAAATAAAATTAAAGAATGGGTACATGTCTCTAGCAGACCAGTTAGAGCCAGTAAGACTTGCTCCAAGACTGGGTGCAGTGGTTCACGCCTATAATCCTAGCACTTTGGGAGGCCGTGATGAGAGGGTTGCCTGAGCTCACAAGTTTGAGGCCAGCCTGGGCAATTTGGCGAGACCTCAACTCTTCAATAAATCAAAAAATTACCTGGGTATGGTGGCACATGCCTGTAGTTCCAGCTACTTGGAAGGCTGAGGTGGAAGGATCACCTGAGCCCAGCAGGTCGGGGCTGCAGTGGTCATGAGCAATGTACCACTGCACTCCAGCCTGGGCTACTGAGTGAGACTACAGAGTGAGACTCAAAAACAAAAACAAAAACAAAACAAAAACAAACAAAAAAAGACTCCCTTCAATCCTGGGGGGTCATGACAGGAGCAAACTAGTTCCTTTCCTTCAAGACTCAAATTTGCGACAACACAGAGTCTGAGCGGCTGACTGTCTTGCTATGTATAGAGCCTGAGACCGAATTATCCAACCCAGCTGAATGCTGAGGCAAGAAATAGAGATACCAAGACCTGTTCACACATTGGAGCTAGACAAATGAACTGTCTCAGTTTGCCTGGGATTTCTCTGGTTTTAGCACTGAAGTCTGTACCATCTTGGTCACTCTAGCTGGAGCTCTGAATCTACTTCTGCTTGAAACTCAAGACTTTACCCACAGACTTTTCAACGATGGACTGCACATACCACAGTGGTCCCATAAGATTATAATATTATATTTTTATTGTACCTTTCCTATGTTTAGATATGTTTAGATACACAGTATTTACCATTGTGTCATAATCTCCTACAGTATTCAGTACAGTATTTTATTCCATATACCTAGGTGTGTAGTAGGCTATACCAATTAGGTTTGTATAAGTACACTGATGCTCACATGATGTTCAAATCCGCCTAACGATGCATTTCTCAGAACACATCCCTGCAATTAAGCAATGCATGACTGTACATGAGTCAATTAACTCCCTTTTCATTTTAGCCAGTGTCACAGGCTGGGTTCTGTAGAGGCAGGCACTGAAACAGAGTTTAGGGTTCAAGATGCTTATTACAGAACAACACCTATGAAATGAAGAAGGCAGAAGCAGGTTTAGGCAAAGGAGGAAGTCAAAATGTGATGCAGGAGCCTGGTCAATCCAACAGAAAGTTCTGGAGCAATCATTACCCATCAGAATGTCTGGGTCATTATGCTTTTCCTGCTTCTCTTTATCAGCAAATTTCTAGTCATCCTTCAAGTCTCAGCTTAACTGTTGCCTTTTTGGGGAAGCCTTTCCTGAAATCCCCAGTAACATTAAGTCTTACAGCACCAGGCCCAACTTTTTTATGCGTCTCTATTATTATTTTAGACAGCATCTCACTTTGTCACCCAGATTGGAGTGTAGTAGTGTGATCATGACTCCCTGTGGCCTCAACCTCCTGGGTTCAAGCAGTCCTCCTACCTCAGCCTCCTGAGGAGCTGGGATTACAGGCTTGTGCCACAACATCCTGCTAGTTTATTTATTTATCTTTTATTTGTTGAGACAGAGTCTTACTATGTTGCCCAGGCTGGTCTTCAACTCCTGGCCTTCCGTGTTGGGATTATAGGAGAGAGCCACTGCACCTGGACTGATTAATTATTAATTAATTAATTATTTTGGTTTTATATCTGTCTTGCTTGGAGGGTTTTAGCTTCATGAGGAAGGAAGGAACTATTCTGGTTAGCTATCGCTAGGTCACAAACTACCCCACACCTTTGTGGCTTAAAGTAGTGGTTGACAAAGTGGGACCCATGTACTAGATCTAGTCCACTACCTGTTTTTGGGTATCTGGCAAATTAAGAATTTTTTTTTTTGAGTTGGAGTCTCACTCTGTCGCCCAGACTGGAGTGCAGTGGCTGCTCCCGGCCATCGCAGCCTCGACCTGCTGGACTCCAGCGATCCTTCCGCCTCAGCCTTCCAGTAGCTGGAACTACAGGCGAGCGCTACCACGCCCGGCTGATTTTTTTATTTATTG
>NW_007248536.1:17916-29440 GCF_000164805.1 Carlito syrichta
AAGGATCACCGGAGCCCAGCAGGTCGAGGCTGCGGTGGCCGGGAGCGGCCACTGCACTCCAGTCTGGGCGACGGAGTGAGAATCCAACTCAAAAACAAAAAACAAACAAACAAAAATTTTAAACATCTGTAGGGGGTTGTGAAAAAACAACAACAACAACAAAAAACAAGAACAATATGTGACAGACATATGTGGTCCACAAAGTCTAAAATATTCAGTATCTGGCCTTTTATAGGAAAAGTTTGCCAGCCTATGGACTGAAACAACCATTTTATTGTTGACCAAAAATGACAATACATTTGCCATGAGGTAAGTCCAGAATCATGACATATGACAACCATGTCATCATTTCTCATGATGCTTGGGTCAGGAATTCAGGAAGGGTTTGGCTGGGCGTTCTTCTGTTCTGGGACTGGGACTGGGACTTCTCAGTGGCACTCAGCTGGAGGCTGCTCTGGTCTGAAGGATCCAAGAAGGCTTCATTCACATGTCTGGTGCTTTAGTATGAGGGTGGAGGTCTGGTCTCAGCCAGGCCTTTCTCCCTTTCCATGCTGTCTAGCCATCAGGGTGGTTGGAGTTATTACAGAGTGGCTAAGGGTTCTAAGCTGCCAAAGTGGAAACTCTCAAAGATTAGGCTTAAAACTGGAGAGCATCACACCTTCTGCACTCTATTGGTCAAAGCAGTCACAGGCCAACCTCGATTAAAAGGGAGAGGAAAGGCTCTCCACCCCCTGGTGACAGGAGTGGCAAAGCATTTGAAGCCATCTTTCATCTACCTCAGGACTAATTCTATTCACTGACTATTGCATTCCCAGCTTGCAGCACGGCACCTGGCACGTGAACTCAATAAATCTGTTAACTAATGGACACACTCTGGTAGGTGAAGTCTGACCTATTTGTAATATGAAAGCATTAGATTTGGAGCTAAATCAAAGCTGAGGTCTACTCAGACCCTTTGGGAGCGTTTCAGTCCACACGTTCCAATCTGGGGCGGCCTTGTGCCCAGCACTATGCTGCCTTTCTCAGCGCATTTGAACTTCAGTTTCCTTTTTGGTTAATGAGAGGCCATAAAACCTGTATCTCAGGGGATTCCTGTGAGAATTAGATGGCATAAGGAGTGTGAGATAGCTTTAACTGTAAAGTTCTGTTTGACATTAGGCTGTTATTGTTGTCATCCTTGCTCAGGTTGAGGCACGTACAGCGCCATAGCGCTCAGATCCCCTGCCCTGGAGAAAGGCCCCTCAACCTTGCCGCACTCTCCAGCTCTTACCCTTGCTGTTTCCTGAGGAGCAGGTGTTAGGAGAATGAAGTAGGCTTCCTATGGCTATTCAATCCAGTCCCAGCCGAGGAAAATTTATTTCCCAACGGTGGCTCTGACAATGGTTCGATGGGTCTCATAATTCCATAATGATCTTGGTACTGATGCCTCTCACCCTGGGCATCTCTGCGGAGGCCACGGGGAAATGGGAAGCCACAGAGTTAAACAGATAAGAATGATTAGTTGCACGTGACTGGCCCCTCATTGCCTGAGTCGGCCTATTGTGTGCTCCCATATGTGGAGTAATAAAGACACTTCCAAGAAAAATCATATTTAACTTGTCACCCACCCCCAGCTCAGGGAATGCAGTATTCCTTTCCCCCCAAAAGCCCCCAAAACCCTCTGTCCTAGAGACACCCCCTTACTTCTCATTTCGCATTTGTCTCAGTTTTGACTGGAGGGAGGGTCTATCTACCTGAGTAATACTTCTTGTTTTAACCTTTTCACAAAAGCTTCCGTATAGCCTAGCATGGTGTATAATGTGTGTGTTGTTTGTGTAGGTCTGAGAGTGGGATATAAAGTGGGGTCCCCTTTGTGAGTTTGAGAATACCCACACATGTATTTGTGTGTGATTTAATTTTGCCCATCCTCTAGCACAATGTCTGTGCAGCCAACAGGCATGGGAAAAAATAGTACAAATAGTTAAGTTATATTTAGAACTTCTGGTGTGCCAGGCACTAGACTGAATGCTTTACTCGTATTGTCTCATTTAATCTCCACAACACGGCAACCCTTTCGGGTCTCCTCCCACTGTGGGAGTTTTTCTGTCCTCTCAATAAATCCTGAGTTCTAAAAAAAAAAAAAATCTCCACAAGAATAGTTGAGGTAAGCACTAATATTATCTCCATTTTGCAGAAAAGAAAACTACTCTTAGGTTAGGGTTAAGCAACTTGCTTAGCTAATAAGAAACAGAGTCAGGACTTGGATCCAGGTCTGTCTGATTCCAAAGTCTCTTTTTAATTGCTATAAAAATCCCAAATCAGCTGGGCTCGGTGGCTCAGCCTGTAATCCTGCGCTTTGGGAGGCTGAGGTGAGTGGATTACCTGAGCCCGCGGGTTCGAGATCCCCGTGGGCAACTTGGCGAGACCACATCTCCACAATAAATCAAAAATTAGCTGGGCGTGGTAGCGCACACCTGTAGTTCCAGCTACTCGGAAGGCTGAGGCGGAAGGATCGCCAGAGCCCAGCTGGTCAAGGCTGCGGTGGCCGGGAGCGGCCACTGCACTCCAGTCTGGGGAACAGAGTGAGACTCCAACTCAAAAAAAAAAAAAAAAAATCCCAAATTCAGGCTCTCTACTGACAGTAATATTGGACTTGATTATCTAATGATCTGACATCTGCCACAGATTAGTCCTTATTCTCCACGTGTGATCTTTAGTGTTTGATGTTTGGTGCAGCAGACACCATACCTTTTGCTTAGAGAAGCAGATATTGGCTCTTGGGTCAGGGTAGGCATAGACTGAACCAAGGAGGGGGTCCACATAGGCTGCCTTACAACAGTCCTGCAATGGCTTAGCTTACAGCACTCTTCCAGATAGAAAAGGAGTGGAGATTGCAATGAACTTTTCCAGTCAACCTGGCTTATCCCCAGTTTGGAATGCAGAGCTAATTGGTCTCAGCCAGTCACATCTTGGAGTGATGTGAATGATAAGGGCTCAAACAAATCTGAACTGCTTTGTATGATAAAGGGGCGAAGCATATGGAAGCTTGAAGAAAAATCCAGGAAAGGGACATGTGAGCTGGGTACCATTCAAGGGAAAGAAAGGAAGTGATCCATGGAGGTGATAGGAGGAGGATCACCAAGAAACTGGCATTATCTCTTGGAGGGTGAGTTCCTTGTAATACACTTGGAATTTGTTCCTCTGGAACAAATGGTCAATCAACGTTTTCATCTGGAAGTTTTAAGAAGGTTGTGTCATGATTTGTGGAAGAAATGTCCCGAGTTGTGACAGACAGGCAAATGGTCTTCTACCATGACATTGCACTTGCCCATACTGCATTGTGTTCAGCAAAATGGCATGACCCCTGGGCCCCTCCCCAGCCCCCCCCCGCCCGCCCCCTGCCCTTCACCTGATTGCTCCCTGAGCGGCTTTTGTTTTCCCAGATGAAAAAAAGTCCTCAGAAGGAAACGTTTTGCCAGTGTGGAAGAGGTGAAACAAAAAACGGCAGAAGCACTATAAGAGGCATTAAAACTGATGAGTTCAAAAACTGTTTGGGGCAACCTCCTCAGGTCCCTTCCACTGTGGGAGCTTTCCTGTTCTTTCAATAAATCCTGCTTTAAAAAACAAAACAGCCGGGCTCGGTGGCTCAGCCTGTCATCCCACGTCTTTGGGAGGCTGAGGGGAGCGGATTGCCTGAGCCCGCGGGTTCGAGACCCGCCTGGGCGGCGAGACTTCATCTCTACAATAAATAAAAAAAATTAGCCGGGCGTGGTAGCGCATGCCTGTAATTCCGGCTACTCGGAAGGCTGAGGCGGAAGGATCGCTGGAGCACAGCAGGTCGAGGCTGCGGTGGCGGGGAGCGGCCACTGCCCTCCAGTCTGGGCGACAGAGTGAGACTCCAACTCAAAAACAAAACAAAACAAAACAAACAAACAAGCCAAAAAACTATTTTGAGCAGTAGGAAAAGCATTTTGAGAGGTGTACAAAGGGGACACCCCTAAAAAATAATTTTTTTGGAGGGTGGGGCCCCTGTAGTACAGGCTTCCCCTGCAAGGTATTTTAGGAACTCATTGACATCAGTGTACCAGCTAGCATTGTTGTGAGAGGCTGCATTTGGCTTCAGTGAATTTTTTTTGGAGATTCTTTCAACATGTTTGCCCATTCCCTAAGCTGAGTGTTCAGTAGTTTTTGACCAAAAATGGCATGCCCCCCATGCCCCATCCTCCCTATTCACCTGATCTTGTCCCAATAAACTTTTTTTCTTTCCTCGGATGAAAACTGTCCTCAAAGGGAAACGTTTTGCCACTGTGGAAGAGGTGAAACAAAAAATGGTGGAAGCACGAAAAGGCATAAAAGTTGATGAGTTCAAAACTGTTTTGGCAGAGGAAAATGCATCTTGATAGGTGTATTGTATCAAATGGAGAGTAATGTGGAGGTGACTGACATTTAAACATGAAAGAATAAATATGAGAATGCGGAGAAAAAGGGACGCTTCTACACTGTTGGTGAGAATGCACACTAGTGCAAATCTCTGGAAGACAGTGTGGAGATTTCTGAAACAACTAGAAATTGACCTTCCATATGACCCAGCAGTTCCCCTATTGGGAGTATACCCGGAGGAGCTCAAACCATTCTACAAAAAAGATTCCTGCACATGTATGTTTGTTGCAGCTCTATTCACAATAGCAAAAACATGGAACCAACCATGTTGCCCATTGAAGCTGGACTGGATAAAAAAAAAATTTGGTATGTATACACAATGGAATATTATGCAGCCATAAAGAAACACAAACATATGGACTTCGCAGCAACTTGGATGGATTTGGAGTCGCTCATACTCAGTGATCTTTCCCAGAAACAAAGAACAGAGTACCATATGTTCTCACTCATAAGCGGACCTTGAACAATTATAATAATATAAGAAAGGGATTGGCAGTAGAGGAAAACTGTCAGGGGAGGGGAGTGGGATTGGCAGTTGAGAGAAACTGCTAGGGGAGGGAGGGGCATACCCCATCAACCAGGGTACCTGCATAATCAGTGCTTGTATACCAAGCCTTGAATTGTACCCCACATCTTTAGAATAAAAAAAAGAATAAATACACAATTTTTTTTGAGTTGGAGTCTCACTTTGTCACTGCCCTCCAGGCTGGAGGGCAGTGGTATGCTCCTGGCCACCACAGCCTCGACCTGCTGGGCTCAGGCGATCCTTCCACCTCAGCCTTCCAAGTAGCTGGAACTACAGGCATGCACCACCATGCCCAGCTAATTTTTTGATATATTGTAGAGATGAGGTCTAGCCAAGTTGCTCAGGCTGGTCTCGAACCCATGGGCTCAGGCAATCCTCTCACCTTGGCCTCCCAAAGTGCTAGAATTATAGGTGTGAGCTACAGCACCCAGCCCAATACACAATTTTTTATAAAGGGATTCCATTTTTGGGGGTTCCCTCTTGTATATTGAGAGAGGGACTTGGGAGGAGAGGACTGCTCCCACAGGTTTTCAAGTTGTTCGTTGTGGAGCTTGTGGGATTAACTTCCTCCTCCATCATCCCTATGATACCTTCAGTAAATTCTGCAATTCACATGATGCTTTTGGGGGTATGGGCTCTTGGTAGGGAGGTGGAGGAAGGTGAGAAGACAGCTGACATCTAGGTTACTGCATCTGTTCCCAGTCTGGTTTCCTTAGGGTCTCTAAGGGTTTTCAAGGCTACTACTCTGTTTGTTTGCTTGTTTGATTACACATGCCTGATTGTGTTATTATGTAAGTAATACACCTGTGTCACTGTGCATATCCTTGTGTGATAGCATTCATGTACATGAATGCAGAACGTTTTAATTTATCTATATGTGTAAACATGTCTGCATGCTGTGTGTATGTCTGAATGTGTAAGCTGTGTTCAAGCGTGTGGGTGTTTGTGCTAGGGCCTGTGGCAGACTATATTTTCCAGAGATGTCTGCCAGGGCATAGGCTATTCCACTTGTTCTCTCTGCAACAGAATATTGATACTCCTCTCAGTGAGTGTTAGGTTCTCTTTCCCTCTGCTTGAATGTGGGCTGACCTTGTAACTCGCTCAATCAATAGGGTGATGATAGAGGCAAGCGTGATGCTATATGACTTCTAGATCATAAAAATACTGTGCACTTTCACACCTTGCTCTGTTGGGTTGCTCATTCTTGGAAACCAGCCCCCAAGCTATGAGGAGGCCAAGCAGCTACTTGGAGAGGCCATTTGTCAGAGTCCTGGCTGACAGTACCAGTCGAGGTTCCAACCAACAGTCAGCATCAATTGCCAGTCATGAGGGTGAGCATGTTGTCTTAGCTGGGCCACCCAGCTGACAGTGCATGGAACAAAGTCAACTCTTCCCTGCTGAGCGCTAAGCCCAAACTGTTAAATAAATTATTGTTAGCCAGGCACAGTGGCTCACGCCTGTAATCCCAGCACTTTGGGAGGCGGAGGCAAGAGGATTGCCAAAGCCTAGGATTTGAGACCAGGCTGGGCAACATGGCAAGACCTCATTTCTACAATAAATCAAAAAATTAGGCTGGCTGTGGTGGCTCACTCTTATAAACCCAGCACTTTGGGAGGCCGAGGTGAGAGGATTGCTTGAGCCCATGGGTTCAAGACCAGGCTGGGCAACTCGGTGAGACCTCATCTCTATAGTAAATCAAAAAATTAGGCCGGGCTCGGTGGTTCAGTCTGTAATCCTGCGCTTTGGGAGGTCGAGGTGAGTGAATTGCCTGAGTTCGTGGGTTCGAGACCCTCCTGGGCAACTTGTTGAGACTTCATCTCTACAATAAATCAAAAATTATCCGGGCATGGTAGTGCGCACCTGTAGTTCCAGCTATGTGGAAGGCTGAGGCGGAAGGATCGCCGGAGCCCAGCAGGTCGAGGCTGTGGTGGCCGGGAGCGTGCCACTGTACTCCAGTCTGGGCGACAGAGTGAAACTCCAACTCAAAAATAAATAAATAAATAAATAAATAAATAAATAAATAGCCAGATGTGTTGGTACACACCTGTAGTTCCAGCACATTGGAAGCCTGAGGGGAAGGATCGCCTGAGCCCAGCAGATTGAGGCTGCGGTGGCCGTGAGTGTGCCACTGTACTCCCACCAGTCTGGGTGACAGAACGAGACTCCATCTCAAAAATAAAAAAATTATTGTTGTCATCTACTAAGTTTGGGGGATGCTTGGTTATGCAGCAATAGATAACTGGAACAGGGCTGCAGCGGTGTTGGCCCTGGGTGTGGATTCCTGTGACGCTGTGCCTCTGTGGGTGCCTGCAGGCTGTGCATTCATGTCAGCTGTCCGTGTACATTAATAGGTATGTGGTTGAAGGTGCTTCTGGAGACAATCATGGTTCTTGGGGCTTTGCTTTGGCCTCAGTGGGAAGCTGTTTGGTGAGAACACTTTGAAATCTTGCCTGTCTTTTGGGTCTCTTCTTTTGAGTGTTGTTCCTTTGAACCAGAAAGGCCTGTTTAGCTGAGAGCAAATGAAGCTTCAATGTACTGACCCTCTTCTGGCCCGTTGGAGCTGGCCCGTTGTAGTCCAGCAGGTGGGACTCTGCCATCCAGAGCCTTACATCCCTTTCACAGGGCCCAGAAATGCTGGTTTTCTTTTTTCTTTTTTCCTTTTCTGCTTCTGAGGCCTTTAGAAATGACCAAAGACAGAGCAAAGCACAGTTACTGGGGTCCTTGAAGTTTCCTGGGGTGGGGACACCTAGAATTCTTGACTGCCATGAAGGAAGCTGCTGATCTGTGCTCAGCTGTGCGTGGGTCCCAGAGTAGAGATCATCTGGTTTCTGCCCTGCCCTGCCCTGCCCTGTGACCCTCTCCATCGGAGTGTAGCCCAGGAAGTGGAGGAACCTGTTTTTTTTGTTTTTTGTTTTTTTTTTGAGTTGGAGTCTCACTCTGTCACCCAGGCTGGAGGGCAGCCACCGCAGCCTCGACCTGCTGGACTTGGGCAGTGATCCTTCCGCCACAGCCTTCCAAGTAGCTGGAACTACAGGCGTGCACTACCACGCCCAGCTAATTTTTGATTTATGGTAGAGATGAGGTCTCGCCAAGTTGCCCGGGTAGGTCTCAAACCTGCAAGCTCAGGCAATCCACTCACCTCAGCCTCCCAAGGCATGGGATTACAGGCTGAGCCAAGGAGCCCGGCCGGAACCTATTTTTTTGCTCCCGATTTCCTCTGGAATGCCCCTTAATGTCTTGCTTCTTCCATGTTGGCAGCTCGACTGAGCTTTCTTGGAAACTCTGAGAGCTCTGGTTTCACACTCCTACCCTTGCACTGCCTCTCAGGAGCTCTCAAACTCTGTTGTCCAATAGAACTTTTTGACAGAAATGTTCCACAATCTTTGTGGTTCAAATTGGTAGACATTGACCACATGAGGTTATTGAGTACTTGAAATGTGGCTGGTGTGACTAAGGAATTGAATCTTAAATTTTATTCAATTTTAATTAAATCTAAAAGATTACATGTTGCTATTGGCTACTGTATTGGATAGCGCATCTCTGAAGAGTTCAGAAAGAAGAGTTCTTTTTTTGTTTTTTGAGTGGGAGCCTTATTCTGTCGCCCAGACTGGAGGGCAGTGGCTACTGCCGGCCACCGCAGCCTCGACCTGCTGGGCTCTGGCGATCCTTCCGCCTCAGCCTTCTGAGTAGCCGGAAGTACAGGTGCGCGCTACCACGTCTGGCTAATTTTTTGATCTATTGTAGAGATGAGGTCTCTCCAAGTTGCCCAGGCGGGTCTCAAACCCGCAGACTCAGGCAATTCACTCACCTTGGCCTCCTAAAGGGCTGGGATTACAGGCTGATTCACCGAGCCCAGCCAGAAGAGTTTTTAATCTGTAAAATGGGTATAAAAATCTACCCTACTTACCTCACATGGTTGTCTGGAGTAAACAAGATGATGAATGTCAAAGAGATTTACTCACAAAAGGGATCTGGAAAGACAGCAGTGTGAACTGAGTGGGCTTATTCTCATAACTCTGCTAGTATTTCTGTTAAATGGCATTTGCTGACTGTTTTAATTTGGTCTGTTTACATTTCTGTGTCTCTCATTTGACCCTGAGATCTTTGAAGGTAAGAACTTGTGGGACTGTTTCATAGTTGTATCCTCACAGCCAATGGCTGGCTTGTAGCTTGAAGCTCATGTTCAACTGAGTAAAATGTTTGGAGTCCAGAAGGGATTCCTGGTAGCAGGATTTGAGGTGTGTGGTAAAATCTGGGTGGGTAGAGAGGAGAAGGCAGGACAATACAGTGGTGAGACAGAGAGGCAGGGCTCCTTCTCCTCACTCAACATTCGAGGTCCATCCAGAGAGAGCAAGGAGCCAATTCCTGATGCCAAGAATGCTTTCACACAAGGTATGAAGCTTGTGAGAGATTGAGAAGGGCTAATCAGAGGAGAAATGATCTACTTAACACATTCTGCTTGTTGAGTAAGGCCAAACTGATTTTATTATTTTTATTTTTAGTTTTATTTTTTTTGAGTTGGAGTCTCACTCTGTCGCCCAGACTGGAGGGCAGTGGCCGCTCCCGGCCACCGCAGCCTCGACCTGCTGGGCTCCGGCAATCCTTCCGCCTCAGCCTTCCGAGTAGCCGGAATTGCAGGAATGCGCTACCATGCCCGGCTGATTTTTTGATTTTTATTGTAGAGATGAGTTCTCGCCTGCCCAGGCGGGTCTCGAACCCGCGGGCTCAGGCAATTCACTCACCTCAGCCTCCCAAAGGTGTGGGATTACAGGCTGAGCCACCGAGCCCGGCTAGGGTTTTTCAAGGTTTGGAGATTGAGTGGCACAGAACCCACATACCTGAGCTGGTTAGATCTGTCCCAAGAAAGAAGACAGGCTCCTGTGTGTGCTGGCAGCTGTGTTAACTGAATTCTTTGCTTGACCCATGCGTTCATTTATGCATTCTATTATATGATTTGATAATAAGATTGAACTTATCCTATTTTTTTTTTTTTAGTTGGAGTCTCACTCCATCGCCTGGGTTGGAGTTCAGTAGCACGCTCACGGTGACTCCAGCGTCGGCTTGCTAGGCTCAGGCAATCCTTCTGCCTCAGCCTTCCAAGTAGCCAGAACAACAGGTGCGTGCTACCCTGCCTGGCTAACTTTCAATATATTGTAGAGACGAGGTCTTGCCAAATTGTCCAGGCTGGTCTTGAACCCGTGGGCTCAGGCAATCCACTCGCCTTGGCCTCTCAAAGTGCTGGGATTACAGGCTGAGCCACCGATCCCGGTCAGAACTTGTTTTGTTTTATTTTATTTTTAATTTATTTTTAATTTATTTATTGAGTTGGAGTCTCACTCTGTCACCCAGACTGGAGTGCAGTGGCACGCTCCCGGCCACCACAGCCTCAACCTGCTGGGCTCTAGTGATCCTTCCACCTCAACCTTCCAAGTAGCTGGACCTACAGGCGTGCGCTACCACGCCCGACTAATTTTTTTGATTTATTGTAGAGATGAGGTCTCGCCAAGTTGGCCAGGTTCGTCTCGAACCTGCGGGCTCAGGCAATCCACTCACCTCAGCGTCCCAAGCGCAGGATTATAGGCTGAGCCACCGAGCCCAGCTGAACTTGTTTTATTTTTAAAGCTCTTACTCTTACAGCACTTTATTAATATCTTCTTTTATAATTTGTGCCAGTCTCAATTATAATTTGTATGTTCATTCTGTAATTTATCACTCATGCAATAGATATTGTTGAACATTTATTTTCTGTCCTCATTGTAATAGGCAGTGATACTAGTGAGAGCCATTCGTGGACCCAGCTATTCCCACTGGTTTCCTGGGTGTTCCATGATAAAAGTGAGTTGTTCCCTTTCCCCCCAGTCCCCAGGGAAGTGTTTTATCTAGATCTTTCTCATAAACTGGCACCACTCTCTCAACTACTGCCCGGGGGCTTGTTCTCCCTCCCCAGAGGATTAACCAAGGTTTGCTCAATGGCTTGAAGTCAAATTTCTCATCTGCTTGAAGTAAACATAATCAAGAAAATAAATTGATGGCTAGAAATTCACATTTTACACATAAAAGGGAAAGGAACTCCAGAGTTAGGTTGATTTTTTGCTACTGGGGAATACCTGCCATTTGGGGAGGTCACTGCTTGTTGGGACTATCATTTTCTTCACTCATGAATGACCAGGAATCACTATGTGGGGGCTGTAAGGGCAGCAGGGAGCATCCCATTTTATAGGAAGCAAGGGAAGGGTCTAATAGAGCATATCTTGTATAAATCCTAACCTGAGCTACAGCTCCCCATTTGTAAAAAGAGGGTGGGCCTGTGTGTGGAGAATAAGGTCTGTGAAGCCAGCACTTTGGGAGTCTGAGGCAGAAGGGTCCCTTGAGCCCAAGAGTTAGAGATCAGCCTGGACAACATAGACTCATCTCTAGAAAAACGAAAAATTAGCTAGAAGTGGTGGCACTCGCCTGTAGTCCCAGCTACTCAGCTACTCGGGAGGCTAAGGCAGGAGAGCTGCTTGAGCCCCAGCTGGGAGTTTGAGGCTGTGGTGAGCCGTGATCACTACACGCCAATCTGGGTGACAAAGTGAGAAC